>NW_017537301.1:48265-51988 GCF_001853355.1 Bactrocera latifrons
AAAAGTATGCAATATTTTTCAAGTGGCTCCGCTTTCAACAATAATAGCAATGAATTTAAATAATTCCGAAAGAGGAAATAAATAAAACTTAACGCGTAAAAAAAATTTAAAAAATAACTCACGATTGCTGTTGGAACAGTCAATGAATTTAAATCACAATGCGCCGCTAYCGATGAACAGCGTATCGCACGCACATGCATTTTTCCAATATACATTTTTGTTCGTTACTGCATGCGTCTCTAAAAATATGAATATCGCGCTGTTTGTTGCACCGTTTTGCTTTTGTTTTTGTTTATTTATTAAATTTTTTATTTCACTTTAACGATGCGGTCATAAATGCGCAAGTAATTTATACAAATATTTCTGCTTTATTTAAGATATTACTGCGCATTGTTTTCGGTTACATAATACAACGGTAATAACAACATAACCARCATAACCGACAACAAAAACTCGCTTAAAAATCGACTGTGTGCATTGTTTGGCGATTGAGTTACAAAATYTTCGCAAATAAAGCCACTGTGGTGGATTTATTTTTATTATACGCTGATGGTGCAGTGGCTTTGGTTTTATAACTGAAGTTTAAATTTCATAATTTTGCTGCTCTTTTCCAAGGAACAGCTTTAATCAAATTACAAAATTCTACACTTACAGCGAGTAAGATTACTAGTGCGGCGATGCTAAGCTCTACAAAATAATTTTTGCTTTTCTCTGAGCTACAGATATATATTTTATGTTACCTGTATGGAAGTAATTCTGTATGAAAGAAGGTTTAATAATATCGTTGTTCGATAATTTGTAAATATTTTAGCTTCTTGTTCATTTGGTTGTAGAGCATCTATCAATAGGTATGCCATGTTTGTTTACTAATCTGTGTCAAAAAATTTTTTTTTTCAGGAAAAGTCATACCCATTTTAATAGGATTCATGTAGATAATGTCTTTTATTTTTTTCGCAAAATCAATAAATAAAATTTTCGCAAAAACAATAAAGCTATCACCTAAAGTTATGCAAAATGGGAAAAATATTTAGCGAAGCCTCAAACCACAGATTGACTACTTGAACCACGTATAATCTCATTACACATCTCAATTTAAGATAGACATCTCAACCGCGAAACACYATTTTTTGGTGACCTTTTTAGCAATTACATATATACTACTGTTTCGGTTTTCTGCGATTTTGTAGCACTTACTGTTAGTGACGCTCTAAATTCTTCGGTTTTTACTATGTCTGAATTTATTGAACAAAGAAGTGCGATAATGCACCAACTCATACCGCATTGGTTATTCGTGATTGTTTCGTCAAATTTTCAACTCATATCGTGCCGCAACCACCGCATTCGCCTGATTTCACATGACTTTCGGCAAATTCACATGACCGCTCCGAGGGCCGTTTTCACCTAGTTGTGGATATAAAAACTGAATCGAAAAAGGCTCTGATGGCTAGCACGACGGAGGATTTTTCCAAGTGCTATGATGATTTTAAAATTCGTTGGTATAAATTTATTGCAGCGGTAGACGATTACTTTGAAGGAGATGAAATGGACTAAATTCGCCTTTCAATTTGATCACATTAGTATGAATGATAACAGAACCTGATCAGGAGCTAAAGAAATTAGTATGATTCAATTAATTTGTAAAATTTACTTTAATTACTCAAACATATATAAGACAAAGTGAAGCTCACTAACTTCTTAAACAATTCTTCAAGTTTGGAAACTGAAATCGGTTAAGACACTGATACTGTGGGCCAATCTATTCACGCTATTTGGTCTCATCAAACCCAAGCAATTATGGGTTGAATGAGTTTTGGTACGATAATGATCCGTGGTTTAACAAACTTATAACTTATTTGCTGGCTGAAGTTGATCGAAGTCAAATATGATCTTTTCTTAATCATAAATTCTTGAGAACGATAGCTTACGACTTTTTTTATGGTCTTTTAGGGTGTTTCTATATTTYTTCGTACTGAAAAAGAACTGATGTTCTCAGAAAAAATGAATGCTTAGTGCGGCTCGTGAGTAGTCAGAGAGTCAATAGTCAATACTGATACGATGAAGAATCTGTTACCTCGATTCTTTATCATAAGCGTTGTAAAGAATTATGCTAATGATTATGAGCAGTGAATATTAGCAGATGGTTCAGAAGTCAAATTAAAAGCAAGTGCTATAAAAYGAAGCCTTATATTTGATTTCACAGCAATTTGTTGTAAAACCAGACGAAATTTATTCGGTGCCGAATTACTCTATCTACGACCGAGAGATGGGTTCATCATCCTGAAGAATGAATTGTTTAAGAAAATTCGGTAGTTAGGTTTGTAGAAGTTGAACACTTACTATTCGAATAGTCGATAACAAATGGTTAACCGGATAGTCGAAAATGAGCAATTAATCGAATAGTCAACTACTTACGATTATTCGGATACTGAAGGCCAAATACTATTATTCGAAAAATGTCCTCGGTTATTCGAATACTAAGAGCTCTACTATGAMTGCCACCTACATTTTTCATTAATWTAACTTAARTTCCAACAAYACAATTTATGTACTCACAAAAATTKACTTTCTTTGCTACTTAAAGAAAGCGTCTATCTATCAGCGAACTAATATATATGTATCTATATTTTGGTTTCCTTTCAGACCCGCCCGCAGTGATGTGCCGTCCATGTACATCGAGGAGGACGCGCTGAACGACGAAGAGGCGCTGGCCAGTACACGCTCCGCCGACATACGCGCCGCACGCGTGCTGCCCTCGACGCTGGGGCCGCGCTGCAGCGCCAGCACAACGAGCAGTCAACACCATTACATCTCCGAGGGTTTCATACAGTACGCACAACCCAGCCTCAATGGTACGAGCAAAATACCTAAATCTATACTTAATAAACTATAGTCTGCAAAATTTGTTTTATACTCTACTCTACTCTACTCTCTATTTGATAACTATGTAATTTGTATGTATATGTGTGTGCGTTGTATTTACTACTATATTTACTTTGCAAATCTTTGTTTTAGTTGTAGTTGTAGTAGATTTAGTTGAAACTTTTCTACTGCTTTACACACTTTTCATTCTTTCTCCCCACCTTATTTGCTTTTAGTGYTTCTACAACTTTTCTCTTACCACTCCCCATATGTCTTCTTTCGTCTTTTGTATGTATTTATGTGTGCAAAAATAAAATAAAATTCAATACAGTTGCTTTTACTATTTTCTATTTGTSTCTTTATTTGTATGTTTATTTAAATGTATATGTATTTGTTTATTGTATGTGTGTCTCTTTGTAAAAAACTTGTTCAATTCGATATTTTGCGCTAACTTACTTCCGCTTTCTCTTTGCTCTACTTATTTCTATGTTTTTGTGTTTGTATTTGTATTTATATTCGTACTTGCAATTCAATGTTCGAAAGCGGTTGCATTAGAATTTTATTAGGAACAAGTAGTTGTAGAGTGACATGTAAAGACACTGATTTGCTCGATTCGAAATCATTCAATTATTGTATAACTTTATTTGCAACACCAAATTTGCCGAGAATGCAACGCAGAAAATCATAAAATTCTTAGTAGACTTTTTGTACATTATTATGCGAACAAAACTAATAGAATTAGAAAAAAAAATTATTCGCCCACTATCCAAATAAATATTATCTAATTAAAAAAGTTGAATTATTAATAAATCTTTAAATTTCATCAATATTATTTACAAAAAATTTGGAATTTATTTTTCTATC
>NW_017537301.1:52998-73483 GCF_001853355.1 Bactrocera latifrons
TCGAAAATTTCGAAACCACTTAAATATGTGTATGTTTACATAAACTTGAGACAACATCTTAAAATAAGTTCAATCAATTTAAGCTACATCGATGAATCGATTTCAAATATTTCAAACGACGTATTCAAGATTTTCTACTGCATTTCAATACACTACTTTGAAGATATAAATTTTAGTAAATAAAAAAAAATTGTAAAAATATATTCATTAATTACAAAATGTTATAATTTTTAATAGAATTTCAAAAAAATTCGTTCATTTTTGTAGTTACGTAATTATAATTTTGAGAAATATTTCTGACGCATTTTTATTGTAATTATTTTCTAMTTTGTTGGCATGTGACAAATGTAATTAGAAAGCATAATATTTKTAGCTTTATATTTTAAGTATTAATTTTCTTTCACTCAATTTATTTATAAATTTATACTTGCTTGTGTAAATACTACCAAAGCCAATGTCAATGTGTTRTATATAAATTGTATTGTACAAATATTTCAAAAAAATTAGTAACGTTCTGTGTAATAAAATTATACTCAATTGATTCGACTACGTATACTTGCCTACTAATAGTGTGAGTTTAGAAATTATAGTTTTTAGCTTAATAAATATATTGGACGATGCTTTCCCTGTAAAAGTACTCCTATGAGATTTTTATTTATAGCATTTGTTTATTTTTTTCAATATTTTAATTAATTTTTTTTATAAACACTGCTTACACTAATATATATGTGAAAGTCTGAGATTATTAGTACAATTGTATTCAAAAATAAAAATTTTGCCTCAAAAGGTTGAATTGAAAATGTATATAAAGAGAAGTTCCGTTATGTAGTAGAAACTTCTCCACTATGCTGATTATATTGTAAAAATCGTGATTTATCAGCACAACGACAATCATCCTTTATTGGAAAATAAAGCTCTTTGGTACTCAAATTATTCGCCGCATATTATTTTCTATTTGGAGTACTTGCTCCCATTGCCTCTCAATCTGTCTCCAGACGAAACAATCCCTCAAAGCAATTTAATATCTACAATGGGTTGTAATACATATGTTTAACTCATATCTTCTTRTATGATCGCTCAGTAACAAAAGTGTGTAACTTTCTCTGTAAACCCTAGAATTTTCAGTAGTTATTCGATTTTGATAATTAACCCCCTGCCCGCTTTTGTGAAATCATATTTATTAAGTGATTTTGTCCACTTTCATGGCAGGAAATAAGCGAATTTTGTGAACTGTTTTAATATCTCCGACATGGTTTCTTGCAAATCTACAAGTAAAAATAATCCCTTAAATGATGTTGAGTTATGTTCAGTTAAACTCCATCAGCAAGACACTTTGTTCCGACACTTAAGTATCTCTGCACTATTTTCTGGAATCAAAGTGTCGTGATTCAAAGAAATTATAATTTATTATGAAATGAAAATTGTGCTTTTGTTTCTCTCATTAACGAATTTGTGCCAAGGGTGATCCTCTCGAAGTTCCCTACTTTGATATAGAAAAACACAGAAACTTCAAATTTAATGGGGAATTATCATTCGCAAGAACATTCAGAGGCATTTGTTCTTTTGAGTACTACCTCTTTCAAATATTGACAGCGGCTACGTCTCAGATGGTCCATCCGTTGAGTCCAATCTACGATGAATCGTTTGAGTATTTCGACTGGTAAGTGAGGAATGAAACACGCGATGTTTTGCTCCAAGGCCTGACTCGAAGCGACATCATAGACTTTAGACTGTACATATCCCYACWGGAAAAAGTTTAACGGTGTGACTTGGTGGCCGAAAACRTGAAATTATMTGTTGAACGACGGGTTCTCTCAATAAATCCATTAATGGATGCGATGTGGAAGAAATGTTACCGTCTTRTTGACACAAAATGTTGCCGAAATCAAAAGCTTAAATTTCAGGTAGCAAATAGTCGGTTATCATGGCGCGAMAACGGTCGCCATAAACSGTTACGTTCTCACCGGCATCATTTTTGAAGAAATGTGGAGCAATGATTCCACCGGCCAAAAAACCACATCAAACCGTGGGTTTTTTATGATGAAATAACAGTTTTGGAATCTCTTCAGGTTGTTCTTCGTTCCAAATACAGAAATTTTGTTTGTTTACATACACATTGAGCCAGAAATTGGCCTCATCGCTGAACATAATTTGTCTCGAAAACTTCGGATGTTCAGGGAGTTTTTCAAGAGCCCATAGAGCGAAGTGATGTCGCTTGGGAAGATCGAGGGGTTCCAAGATCRGTGATGGTGTTGCGAATAGTACGCCCAGTAGGCCGATTATTTTAACCAAAAGTTGAGCGAAGCGTGCGCAACACRTTTTATACAGAACATGAATTTTCGTAATGAAGTTGAATACTTTGAATGAAGTCGCTYTGTAAACGTTGTTCAAGCGGAAGTCTTTCCATGATGAAACTCCAAACAATACTGAACAAAAATAACAAATTTGACRGTTTGACTCACGCGTGAGCTGTCAAAAATGGCAATTGAAAAAGTGCTTCTGCTTGAGTCTCCCGTTATATACATATTTCGCCTGTTTAAAAATTTATAATTATAAATAGAGATATATGATCTCCATTTMGATCAGGTGTACAGCTCTACTCACAGGACTACAAACACGTTTCATGGCACCACCTTGTGCTTCTCTGTGTCTGGTTTAATACTTCAATCCGAATTCAGCCGATGTTAAGCCATCGAGCAGTTTCGCTTCTAAAGTGCAAACAATCGTTCGCTCGCGGCACTGCGTAGCTCTTTAATCCCTGTTGTTCTTATTTTTAATGATTTAATTTTCCTTTATTTCGATTTATTATATGTTTTTGTCGCTTTGCAACAGCATTACATCCGGTGAATCCGATGTTCGTAGAACCCACAGCGTCTGCGGCACTTAAGCCCAAACGTTGGCKCAAAGCGACAGGCGCGCCGAACTTTTATGCCGCTCCATCGGCTATTGGAAATTGAAGTTAAAATTTCAATTATGCAACACTCGAGGACATGCACGATTGGGGCCGACGATTTTTCCGCCGAAGCGCTGTGTTTATTGTGCGCGGCATTGTTTGAATTTCATTTATTGTTAGTCGGCCATTCAGTCTTTSGCAATAATTGTTGGCTACGAATGCGCCTGTGTGTGTGTGTGTGTGTGCTTATGCATATAAATAAAAGCTTATGCATATTTATGTGCGTGAGTGTGTGTGCGTGTAATAAATTACGTACAATACAACGCACTTGTGGCCAGCTTTGTTGATTGTTGCTGCCGCTGTTGTTGTTGCACTCAGCAGTTTGTGGCCTGCATCATGGCGAAAACACGAAAAATACATTTGCAATACAACAAAGGGAACACCGGCTGAAAAAAAGCAGTTATACAAAACAATGAAAAACTAAAAAAACACACTTGCAACCTACAACAACAAAAACATTATTGCTGAACTGCCGCATGCACAGACAAAAATACGCAAGTAAAGCACGCAAATAGCCACGAAAAGTAACAATTGCACAACAATCGAAAATGCATTTCACCGCAATAACAGCAACAACAACAAAAACAACAGCAACKKTATGAAATATAACAACAAAACAAACAACAKCCACAGCGCGTGCATCGTTGAGGCCCTGAGCTACGCGAATAACACTGAATGACCGGCCAGAGCAGCTTTCTACAACAACAATAACAGCGGCAACAACAAGCGCACCCAACAATAACAAGAAAGTTCACAATTTGTTATTTGATGTCAACATGATGAAGTTGAAAGCATCAACCGACAACTAAATAAACTTTACATGCAACATTTCCGTTAGTGCCACATGTGCATGCCAATAAATATACCGCTCAAATACATACACACTCACATACATGTGTGTGTAGTTTTCTGCGCCTACACATGCAGTTTCAATAAATTTACTCATGTTTGCATTTAAGGGCGAACCAATTGCACAAATTGAGAGGCAACAAACCGCGGCGCCACCCTCCTCCCCCCCTCTGATGGTTGCAATRCGCTCCTTTTTTTATTTTATGCCTTCCAATATTATTGTACACTAAATGCCACGTCAGAGTTTTGAGGATTTATTCGAATATCACATAACATTAGTGGGAAGTGGCTCTAAGAGAGCCACGAGAGAGCAATGCTAGAGCCTTATGGGTTGACAATTTGGATAGTCTTTCATTATATATTATTTGTTTCTTAAAACGACCTCACCACCACAGAGGTTTGTCCATACAGTAGAAGAGCAATCATGATGATCTGCTACAATCTCTAGTCCTCTTACCCGTCCATCGCTTTACCACTCAGACAGCTGTSCTGCCAGAACTGCTAAAATATTTAGATTAGTCTAACATTTTTAAGAAGTCAGTATTTGCTAGCTAAAACACAGTTTTGGATCTCAACATTATTGAATTAGACGTAAAGTAAAAAAAAAAAAAAAAGAAACTGTAACCCTGTTCAATTCGATATAATATCGAAGCGTTCATATTCACAAACCGATACAAAACCGACTTCTCTTAGTAGCGTTCAAACAGAATTTCAAATTTCTCTCGGCTTCATTTCACGTGACAGCTAATTTGTTTGCCTTTAGTTCTATCTTGCTGCTTTTAAACATTTTAGAATTACTTTTAAGAATAYCTCCAAAGATTTTGGGAGAGCCTTTAGCATCATCTTACCCATTAATCGGGCTACCAGCTTCTCATCGTCAAACTTGTTTGCCGGCTAGGACGTACTTCGTCTTTCAAGCCAAAATCGCCTCTCCTAAATCGTACAAACCGCTTTTCGTCAGAGCTTTCTCACGACAAGCCAAAATGCGACGAGTTTCGGTGTTTTTCATATTAATGTATTGAAATCTTACACAAACATTCTTCATTAAGTGAATAGAATTATTGTTGTTTAGGAGAGGTCGGAGACCCTATAAGGAGTATATAGTATCCGACAAAACTATGAATACCCTATGAATGTAAAGACCACAATTATTTAATCTTTTGAGAAATTAWATGTATTGCCTTATTTATTTTTCTATTTTGTTTAAGGTTATATTTCGTTAAAAAAAAATTAGATTTAAGTATTGTACATATGTAATATAGTTCGAAAGGTCGCTATCTTCTGAGAAAGAGTATAATATTTAGCAACGACAAAMGTTTCTAACCTATTCTAAGTAGAGTTTGAGKATTTAGTGTTTTGAAAAAGCGATTGTGGTATGTTTTYCCAGAGTCCTTATATCTAATAAAAATCCATTGTTTATTCGAACGACAAGAAGATCATTCGAGCTTATCATCAAATTATTGGCATAAATGCTCAATAGGATATAAGTCAAGGACAATAATTGGTAGGAGCTCCATCAATTTGTCGTTAATGTCCTGCTGGTATATAAAGTTACTTTCTAAGCTTATTTTTTGAGCTGCGGGCTCTAAATTTGAAGTCAGCATCTGTACGTAAGACTAGCCGCCTTCTTACCTTTGACCATTAAGCTGCTTTGTATGCATTGACTTAGGAGCCTTCCATGACTCTTATGCCAAATTTTTCCTCTGCCTTTCGGATTGTTTAATTCAAATTTGTTCTCATCACTCCAAATTACTTTATTCCAAAAATTTGGCGACATTTGATAGTACTTTTTGGCTTCTTCCAATTGCACCTTCAAGCTATTTTTACTGATGAAAGGCTTTTTGATCTTGTAGTGACTGGAATAACCGTCTTCTCAGGTTCTACGCCGACTTGTTCCCTTAGAAACAATAGTTTTCTGAATAAATCGGACTGCAACAGTCGGGTCTTTCTTCACTGCTCTGATCAGTTTAGTCTCTTTGCGAGCATGGTTGCATTTTATAGTCCATCGTTTTTGTTTTTTTGCGATCTTGCCGCACTGCAGGCCATTAAAATGATCCTGTACATCAATTTCGTAAGTTAACACCTATTGCTGTAGATTTTCATATTTCACTAAATATAATCTTAAAAGTATTGTATAAAACAACTTACTGATATAAAAATTATGAAAATTTTGCTTTCTCAAGCGTGTGTACTGATATTTATAGTATTAAAATTATTTACACAAAAAACACTACACACAAATATTTCTTGTTTTTGTCGCCTGCAAAGTTCAAGTAATCATCAAGAAGTCTTCGTTCTGCCAACGAAGCAAAAGCTGACGGTACATATCACATCGGTATTATTTGCTAGCTTACAGTATGTACCAATAGTTAATGAATTTTTTTAATTGTTGAAGACTTGAAAGAAATATTCAAAGAGTTGTAAAAAAGATGATGAGGTATCTATAGCCTTTTCGGATACTGTATATTATTGATCAATGTGATGAACTGACTTGATTTACTCGGACTGAATATACGTGCACTAGTCTCTGAGTTTATCAGTTGTTGGCTTGAAATTTCGTACACATCCTTTCCAAAGAAAAAAATGAAAACTTCTATATTTGAGGGAGGTATTACAGCTTCGGTGTACTCGCATTCTTTTGTTTCTTTTTTTCTTTTGTTTTTTATAATCCTGTCGTGCTCTCTTTTAGAGCAAACTTTGTATTTCGTATATATAAACACTTTATTTTCTGATTATTTTAATTTTTTGGTATTTGCGAAAGCAGAAGTTATTGTCGGCCAAAGCTGTGGTAGAGATAAGTGAAAGATATATGAGCTCACATAGATAATTTTAGTCCAAGTAGGAGACATTCTGCGGTAGTAATTCGATCAAACCACAGCTCAAATGCCGACTTTGTACATTTCGCTCGTTTTAGTCACAAAGTAAGCAATTCGAATACTTAGAATTACATTGCATCCAACATTGGACGTTGTAAATAAAACACAATGACTAGTCTCCTATACACGTATATACATACACACAAAGCCGATATGAGCAACTGGGTAATTCGAATATTACAATTAAGCCAAAAGTACTTTTCGAATTCTTAGATGAACCAAGTATTTAGAAAWTTCTTTTACATTCGTACATACTTTTTCGAAAAATTTGCGAAGTTGCGTAGGTTGAGTAATTATTGTTCGGTCTTGTTACATATCCCTCGTAGTTAGTCCAGCAATTAGTTGGTGCTGCCATAGCGTTTGTTAAACCTTATAGTTCTTCTCTCACTCYTGCTCTATCTCAATTTCTTTTCTAGCTCCTACTATCTCCTTATGTAATGCAAAATGTTATTCGAGCGATTCGATTTTGTACTCATCTTTTTCCAAATTCCTCTTCTTACCTCACCGCTGGTAGTACTCACGACAGAAAATCTTCAAATTTCCCCCATAGAAAATTATTCCAACTTTTTTCTCAATAAAAGAAAAAAAAACAACATTTTCTCGTAGGCGACTTCTTAATACCTCTGCTTGATTGCACCAACAATGCCGGCAGTAGCAACAATTTTACAGTCACAGCAAGCGATGGCACCGGCAGCACAGGCGGCAAGAGCAAGCAGTGCTCGGGTGTTGCAGCTGTCAGCCGCTCGAAGCGTTATCCCCCCTATCTGTTCATGCCGTGCGGYGGCAGGGGCAACAAAATCATGGCGCCACTGAATGGAAAGCAACAGAAATTACTGATTTATCAGAGCTGCAGTGATGTTTGAGTTTGTACAATTCGACTACCACTTAGCACACACATACACACACCTGTAAACTCACATATACATAAAATGACAGAGGAACAGGCAGACTTGCAAGCGCTCATACTTATGGTAGACAAAAAAACAACAACTTGTCTAATTAATAAATTCAAACCTGACAGAGATCGATATATACTCACACACACATACATACAAACRTACAGTTGCACAATTTTACGACTTTCCAACCATTTAATTCATCTCCTTATGCACTTTCATTTCTGCATTTGTTTTGACTTTTCGGTCTTTGGTAATTCCTTCAACTTTACTGATTGCTAGAGTACACGGCCAACTGCACTACATAGTTGCCGTTACTTTAACGGAGAAAAACTGTATTTTTAGAACAAGTTCAGCAGATTTTTTTCTGCTTTATGTAATAAACGTGTCTTTAATTGCCGCTTAGAGCGCTACCAATACTATGTTGCTCTTAGCAGATCATTTGCGTTGTCTTATTAAAGAAGAATGTTTCCGAAATTATTTGGATAACATTCAATGGCTCGGCTGGTTGCCGAAGTATAAGAGGCACGAAAGATGGGAATTGAGATTCACAGCCACCATTCCTTACTAATCAGTGATGTGGACCACTTTAGCTCACTGATGTCTGAAAAATTATCTTCTAGTTAGCTGGTCTGTTTTCTTGTCTCTTATAAAACAACAACAAGAACACCTTTCTATTATCTGTTTTGAAATGTTTGGGAATTGAAATAAGGTATTCAACTATACCCAGCTGCTGATTGTTTTTGAACTTTCTGGTATAATTAATTTCGGTTTGAAATCAACCTTTTCACTTTGGTTAAATGAGGACTCAACTTTGTTGTGATTCTACACTGAGCTGGTAGAACCAGCAAATTAAATGCTTTTAGGAAAATAGTCATAGCAAAACTCTTACTATATTATTTTTTGAAGCCTTCTTTGGAATCTGCGATTTCGTTTCTCCAAAGATTTCAATTAGCTATCAACAGAGTGAACCTTATGGAAAACAATAGCATACAAACCATGAGTCTTGCATTGGATTTCTTGGGAAAGTATACTTGTAATTGAGGCTACTTTTATAAAAAAAAAGGAAAAAAAAAGAAAAAAAAATTGTGTAGTTATCCACTTTCACTTTGGAAAAAATTGATTAACCCTCTCATGCCCGAATTCAAATGTGCGGAGCTAAAATATGTTTTAAGAGAGATACTTGTTAGTCTTAACTGAAGTATGAAGTGATAAAAATGTCTATGTATCCTGGTTCGTTAGGTACAGGGTGTTGCCTATAACCAACAGCACTTTTACGAAATTATTGTAAAAAAACTGAACACTTTTCCAATGCCTTATTATCATTTTTAATAACTATCTCACCTTTATTTATTTATGTTGTTTCCTCTGTTTTACAATAAAACAGCTATTTTAATATTCTTAAAAACTTTTTGCGTAAACACCGTTTTTCGCGGTCTTCACAATTTCACTCTACGAAAAACGCCGACTGAATGAATCCTTGCATAGCTTRCAATAGAACAAKTCACAGTAAGCTTACACAATACACCAGACTACATAATGCAAATAACCGCGTGTCAAAAAAATTTAAATAACGGGACTTAAAAGCATATATGTACAATGTTGCTTATAGGCAACATCGAGCATGGCACAGTTATTTAACCTTTATGTATTATAAGTTCTTTCAAATTTATGTAGAAAGATAGCTGAAATATGAATTCTTGAAAAATTAGATTCCCGTACTGTACTCTTTCTCTGAGTTTGTTTTCTTAWCGAATTGCACCTCAACTATAATATTCTGAGTACGACATCTTGTTTTGCGATATCTTTAACTTTTGAGGCCTGGGTATTCAGAAGCGCAAAAGTTTTAAGATTGGTGATATTTAACCAACTAAAATAAATCACATAGTGGCTTCCTGAACCGTTGAAAACTTAAAAGTCATCGAAAATCCTTCTTTTCTCTCATATTTCSAAATGTTGTACCTATAAATGGGTTCTCAAATAGTTTTTAGGTTTCAGACTTCTAAAGTGCTGCCGTTTTGCTCAATCAGTTCCATTTGTTTATCTTTAAACCCATTTTTCTCAAAACTACACTTTCCAAATTTCCAAAAATTTGCTTGCTTATTCTGCATATAGTTCTCCAAACAACGACCCACAAGTTGACAAGTCAAATTCAATCAAAATTTTTGGACTAAATTCATCTTTTYGTATACTCTTCCAGTTCGTAAATTTTAGGTTGTGTTAGACCATAGATATTTCTGCGGAGAGTATGTTCTAGCAGAGAACTTTTTGTTAGGTTCCATGCACGGAGAAGATCACTTTGGCAGTGTAGTTCTTTATTGGGCGCCATCAGCATATGTCTTCAGGGGCATACCTGGTGTCTCATAGTAAAAATTACGAATTTTAGCAATAAAAACTTGACTAAGTATGCCAAGTGGTTTAAAATTATATCTTTACAATTATGTATGTATTTTAAGAAGACATTGTAAAAGTTGTGAAAAAAAGTATATATAGTTTATTTTTATTGCCAAAAATCCCTGGTGTATGCCCCTGAAGGCTGGCACAGCTGCACATATGCATGAATATACATGTTATGTGTATCTCTTTATTTATTTATTAAATGACTTCTGTGTACCTAAGTGTGCGAAACATGCAGAAATTAAGAGAACAGCTTACATTACCRACGTGGCGTATACGTAACCAAATGCAATATAATCCTTTTTTCCACTAAGGCTACTTTATCACTCTTTACTACCTTAACATCAGCTACACAATTTCGAAAAAATTATATCTATACTAAATATACAGCAATAAAGCAGGCTGCAATTCGATTATGCTAGAAAATTGAAACTTGCAATATAGTATTAATTTCCTGCTATTGACTCGAAATATATGTTACATAACTCATAGTAATTTTCATTCCATTTTCACTTGTGTGCATACTCGGTCTTTCTTAATTGGGTTTTTTGGCAAATAGTTACAACAAATGGAATATTGGTTACAGCTTTTTTTGAGAAGTGTGTGAAATTGAGCCAATGCGAATAAATCTGTTGAACAAATTTTTTAATTCCTTGAAGTGAAAGCAGCAGCTGTTTATAACGCTGTGATTTGACATATGTAAATAGAAGATTTTGCCAACACATGTTGCAAATATAACAAGAAYTAACGCACACATGCACACATATATAAGAAGTGTATTAGGAATAAGCACTTCCTAGTTTTCATTTTAAATKTTTACCTTTATTTCTAAATTTCCCGCAATGATTAGATTTACTGCATACTTGCTGGAAGTGCATTCGTTTATTTTGCTTGAATATATACATATTTGTTTCCCTAAAATCACAACGAGTGCGCACAACATGTAAAATTCGATTGTAAGCTGCTGTGGTTACTGAAATATGCCCAGAAAAAATGCATGAAAACTAATAGAAGAGTAATTAAAAAAATAAAATCAACATTCACTGTTAAAATTTTTCAATTTATAGTACTTTTAGTATTTCTTGTGCATAGAAACTAAAACTACGCATAGGTATTATTTGCATGCGGACTGAAGTGCGTTCAGAGAGGTGGGCATTTGGGCCGGTAATAGATGGGCGGCCAATTAGGCTGCCCGCAAGTGTAAATATTGGCATTAAATACGCAAATAACTGTGAGCAGCTGGGTGGCTGCGGCCAATTTGAAAAGTGATTGGGCATTTTATATGCTGAAACACATATGCACATACTATATGAAGGTGTATCTGCATCAAAACATGTAATGCAACACATGACAGCCAGGGCGTATACGCAACGTCGGTGTGTATGAAACATAAGTGTGTGTGTAWATGTGGTTTTGCGTGCGTCATTAASAGGCAACAGATTGCTTWCTCAACTCCACTATTTCTYCTCATCATACGTTTATCCCTTGTTTGTTTAAAAAATTCCTTTGCTGCGTCAATCAAGTCAAATTAATTGAGAAAAAATTACACCTTTACTCAAACTCGCTTGTCAACTGAAGCGTCGACTGCAATGTAAGCCTGAGMAAAGCACTCTAGTTGCACAATGTGACTTTAGATTATGCCTTTGCATATATATTTTGTAATCTTGTTTTTATTTTTGTGTAATTTTTGCTTTGCTTTGTAATAAAATACGCTTATCTTTGCTGCGTGTCAAATGCCATAATTTTCTCGGGCCTTTGAGCGCAGCACTCACTATTAACGCGCAGCTCATTAGAGCAATGCCCTTTGCCACTTACAAAAGGTGTTACAACATAACGGCGAACGTATTATGTTACGCAACTATCGCGTCGCTTTGCAGTTATTTTCGCATTGAAAGTAAGCGTTTTTTCTGTTAAAAATTGAGAAGGGCAAACTACTTTGTGTTATAAGTTACGAATTTAATTATATTTATTAAACTAATTTKTTTGAAAAATATAGACAGACAGTATTTGAGAATTTATTGATATTGATTGTGGCTTAGTTTTAGATAATTGAGCTCAGTTTTAAAGCAAATCTGATTTTTACAACATTACGCAAATTATTAATGTCGCGTTTGTAGTCGAGAATGTCCCTAAAATATTTTTAAGGCATTATTAGCACTTGGTTTATATTTTAGGGAATTTCAAACCGCTATAAATGTTATGAAATCAAGTTGAACTCGCCTTGAGTGGAAAAAAGTATTGCCTAAAAACATTAAAAAAAAAACTTTCATACAATGTTTATCCCTAAATAGTCTTCCACAATGTCTTGAGTGCTAAGTGCTATTTTCGTTTTTCTTTTTGATAACAAATGTTAAGGTTTTCAGTCACATTTTTTACTACTGTTTGATAACATATTTGTCTTTACATCATTTGTTGTGACATTAAAAGTAATATATTTTTTCAATAACTCATATAGGTTTTAAGTTGTAGCCTCCTTAAGAGAAGCCATTTAGTACAACCAAAATCATTCGTTTATCTTCAAAAGCAATTTTTCTCAAGACTATAATTTCAAATTTGATCAAAAATTTTGATGAATTTCAAATATTGAAAAAATGCCGTCATACTTTCAATCCTTAACTTTTCTTCGACCGTAAGTCTTGCTACGCACAGTGTTTTCTAGAGCAGACTTTTTTAGGTTTGATTCTTGAATAATGTGCAGAAACTTTTTTTATGCCCGTCAGAGATCATGTGCGAAAGATATTTAAATGTATTCTCGATTTTTTTATGACCATTTTATGTTTCACTCCCCCTTACCAATTTATGCTAAGTTCTTCAGAAGCAGTTTTCAGCAGTTTAAAACTCAGTTGAGGAGAATATTCTAAGCTAAGCTGATTGAACAATTTCTCTTCCTTCTATTTAGAAATATAATAATTTGCACTGCTTATAATTTTATCCTTTATAATACATTAATTATACAAAAAGAAAAAAATTATTTATAAAAAATCATTTTTACAATAAATTTTATTCTGAAATTACCAAGTAGAGAACTTAGTYTTAATAACCAAGCCTATTTCTCCACGTCGACACTGTATTCACATAGTCACACAGCAAGCAAACCTCCAAGTTCCACATCAAACTGAAAGGTGTATCAAATATATAAATTAAGGTAGATCTCTTGAATTGGGTATTTTTAAACCTTAAATATAGTATACAAAGTCGAATATACTTTTCTATCTCTCTTTTTCTCCCCTTTTCCCTTTCTCCATCACTATAAATTCAGAACTATTTTAATAGTTTTACATTCATGCTGCTGAAAATTTGTTTAGAATTTCTYCTCACTTTCCACTAAACAAAAAAAAAAATCAATTTCCTATTTTTTTAGTCATTTCTTTGCCACTTCATCGATACCAAAATGTTTGAGCAAAAACACAAAATCTAAAATTATTTGGTCCGTGTGCTGATTCGACTTCCATTCCACACGTGGTTACTTCATACTTATATTCTAATGCCTTCAGTTATTAAGTTGAAAGGTGAAATGATTTTTTGCTGCCCCAAGCAGCAGCACGTAAAGCACCAAAATGCAGTTAAAGCTTCGCCTTCCCTTCGAGGTGGCCGAATCGAAATCAGCTTCTGCGGCAGATTCTTTTCATGTCGCCGCTGCATGTATATGTAAGTGCATGTATGCATGTGTATTGAGGTATGATTGTGCGTGTGCGCAATGCGTAATTTCCGCCTTTACAAGCAGGTTTACTTGCACGAACTGAAAGTAATCGAAATGATGAAGTCGGTGATTTGGTTGTGGCTGATGCTTCGTGCGTTACGATTTCGCATGAATACTATACATACAAACATACTTATTTATATGTGGCTGCATGAGCACTGTATTATGGCAAGTGTGGTTTACTTTCTCTTTATTTCGCTTTTGTGAGATTCCTTTTTTTTTTTTGGTGCATTTATGCAACACTTCTATCAACGCGGTTTGACACACTCAACTGCGGCAACAACTATAACAACATCAATATTCGACATGCTATCAGCGTGATGGCAAACCGCATGGCATTCACTAAGGGAGCACTCTGTGTGTGTGTGCATGTGCACGCATACATGTATATGTGTGTGTATCTTTATGACCATAAGACGCGATATAGCAAGCAACACAACTGCGACGCACTCTCATATAAAGTGCAATAACAATAAAATGTACAGAAATAACAGAGCTATATAAAAGCTGAAAGTTAACGGCGTAAAGCCGAATGCGAGCGCCTGCCAGCGTGCGAGTGCCCACAGCAGTAAAACACACATACACACCTAAACATGGTGTCTCATACGAGTAAAAGTGTGTTGCCACACGTTGCACGCTTGTTGCGTCGCATAAAAATGTTGCGAGTATGAGTAAGTGCCGCGTCGGAGAGTTGGCGCTGACAGTCYCGTAGAAGTAAAAGCGAAGTGTAAGCAAATCTAAAGCAATAGCGCCGCACATAATAAAACGATATAAAAATGAAATAAACTCAAAACATAATGGCGACGTCGAGTGAAAATAAAATAATAAAAACTCGCATGTCATATTACACACACACACACACACACACACAAGCATATATACATGAATGCATGCTCATGTATGTGTTTTGGTTTGTGAGTGTTCTCGTGTACTCTTATGGGCCCAAGGGTCAAGGCGGCACTTGGCAGATCGCATGCCGGCGCTTAGYAGTGATTTTCGCCAAGCGGCGCTTTTGCGTGTTTTTCAGTGATTTCTCGCAGCTTTAGCACCTTTCGCTTTAATTACTTCGGCATGCCTTTGAAATGGCTTCCAATGGCACTGCGCAATTTTGCACATTTTCTTTTTGGCTTTTTTGCTTTTTAATATGCATTTTTATTTCTCATTTGCCAACGCTTTTTATGTGTTGTCTGCTTTTAGTTGTAAAYGTCTGACATTTGTTAAGAGCTCAGAAACATGCTGCTAATTACTTTATTACTTATATTTGAAGAAGCCAATTTGTTTTGATATATTAGATATGCAATAATAGAAAATTAATTTTTAARAGGCGATCACGTGACGTCTTACACTTAGTTCGGAAGTTTATCATGTAATTTGCGATAAAAGTGGGAAACGATAGTACAATACTGCTCACAACTAACAACGCTAAAAAATATGTAGGATAAATAATTTGCTATAATTTAGTTTGAAAATTTTAAGACAGAAAAAATGTTCTATAATTATTTGCTATAAAAACATTGCTATTATTAAGAATTCCATAAAGCAATAATARTTTTGGAATTAAATATTTAGCCATAAATATATTATGGCATGAGTACTATAACTATAAAACATTATAAAGCACATGTTTTGCTATAATTTGGCCATAAAAATATCGTCGAATAAATGTTTTACGTGAATAATTTGCTTTAAAAATTATGATATAAGTATTTGGCTATAAAAATATGACTGAATAAATCCTTTGCTATAAAACCTTTGTGGAGTAAATATTTTTCAATAATTATTAACTATAAATCTGTAAAAAGTGAACGTTTTGCTATAATAATTTGCTATAGAAACTTGATGGAATTTGCTATAAAAATTTGCTATGGAAAAGTTGTCGAATAATTTTTATGCAATAATTATTTTCTTTAAAACGTTTATGGAACAAATATTTTGCTATAATTATTAGCTATAAAACGTATTTGAATTTWAATTTTAAGTGCGTCATTGCCATATCAAAATAAGTTGGCTTCCTTGGCTTACCATAAATATTACACACACTAAACCAACTGCACCACCGATTTTGTATATAAAAATAAACATACTTATGTGTATTTAAAATACTAATAACTCAACTCTTTTCTCCACTCACTTTATTTTGTGCTTTCGCTTTGTTCTACTCTACCTCTGCGCCACACCACCATACACGCACAATTTAATTTTCTAAACCCTATAAATACACCGTACTCCTCTTCCCATACCACACACTTGCAACCTATGACCACACTCAACTACAAAAAACTCAAATATTTGCAACTGTGGTGTGTTTTCTTTTATTGCAACGCCAGTCTACATTACAGACCCCGACTTGATTTTGCCACGCGGTGAAATGGAATTCACGACGATGGAYCCAATGCTAAAGTAAGCAACTCGCCGCCGCAGAGAAGTTAAAAACTCAACAGCAACAACAAAAACAATGTGAAACAATGCATTTTAAGGAATTTCAGTTTGGTATGTTCTCAGATTGCAGCTCGAATTTTTTTATAAAACAAATTTAGCGTAAAATTATTATAGTTAAAATAAATTTAAGTTTTAGTCCAMTTAAGAGAGCATAGTTAGCATAAGTTGAGAGTATTACAAAGAATCAAAAATTAAAGCAAAAATTTAAAAATAGTGTCTATAAAATTTGTAAATATGTATTTAGCATAGGATTACACAAAGAAAACAAGTAATTCTAGAAGTCATTATCGCTCAAAAAAAAAAAAAAAATCGAAATTAAAGCAAGCTAAAAATTCGGAAACAGAGTAATTTGAAAAGAGCAAAATATGACAGTAGCTCTCTTTGCAAATTTCATATTCGGTTTCTGAGGTTGGACACTCGCTCAAAACAAATTTTTCGTAACTATGTGCGCAGCTTAGGTTTGGTTATGGCTTAAGTTGTTTTAACGATAATGATTTTCGGGATTATGTTGCTAATGAATTTAAGAAAAGATAAATAATCTATGAGCATCACACAGCCATACACACATTCTGGGTATATTTAGGTTTTAGGTTTTTGATAATTACATAACACAACAACAGGCAATTGGCAACAGAGTGCGGCMTGCTGGCTATTAATCGAGTTATTAAGGAAAGAAAATATCGTTTGAATTTCTAACGAAGTTTGTGGAAATTCAAATAGAAAGTCAAATTAACTTTTAAGATTTTTTCAAATGCATGAAGAAAGGCGCAAAATATTCAAGAGAAGAATTTGGACATACCAATTGGTACATATCCAGCTCACACTCAATACTATTGAACTGTGGGGTACATTTAGAAGAGATTTTTTTTTATATTGAGGTTATGATAAGAAACTTAATGCCATTAATATTGCATTTCGCACAGTCAAATTAATTTAGTACAGTAAACTTAAAATGAAGGAACAAGTCACCTGTCACACTTGCTTRTRTTCTCRTTTTGTATTTTATCTAATGASTACAATTCATCAGCTGATTGCTAWTTTAACAATGCACACAGCGAAATTTACAGCCTAGACATAAAGCCGAAGAGTTAAGTCCAGTTAAATATATAATATGGACAACAAACCCGCAAGTTGTATTCCGGTTTTAACGCGATTTGAATTCAATGAAAATTTAATGTTGTAAAATCAAGTTTTTTATTTTGTATGGTAAATCGATTTTAGCGCTTTAATCAAGCAAAGGCCAGTCAATGGAACAATTAATTCCTGTRGAAAAGGGCTATAAACTTTGGTATACCATATTTGAGTAGGAGCCATGATGGAAAGCTTTCCTTTGTCTACTCTATATGTTCAATTAGTTAATTTACACATAAATGGTATTACGCCTTCAGCTTAGTAGGCCCATTTGCCCACGAAATCAAGACACTGTGTGTTGTATTACGAAATATCATATTTTCATATGTAATATGAATGATTCTGTACAAGAGACCCATAAGTTTTGCAGCAATTCTAAAACTATTAAACTTTTATCTTCGACTTCTGGCCAATAAGCTGCTATAATGGCGGATATTTATAACAAATTTTGAAATTCAATAATTTTTCTTTTAAAAATAATCTTATGAGTTTTATACATGATCAGGTAGGCGTATAGGTTAGTAAGCAAGTAAGATGTTTGAATTTAATAGTGCTTAGGACTAATAACTACGGTAGGTCATGGTTTAATATTCAAAATATATATCCCTACACTTTCTGGGTATTTTTGATAGTAACTTTTGATGCCTGTTGGGATAAAAATTAGGTAGAGCCCTTTTAAAAGTCTTGCAGTACAAATAATACTAATTTTTATGACATTCAGCAAAATATTATTAGCTATTTTAATAAATAATTTTCATTAGCAATTAAGTGGCAGTGCACAAAGTGTACGGGCATGAAATGAGCGTTTTGTTGCGAAAATGGAATACWTATTTTCAAGTGGAAAGTAAAAAATTATTCAAAGCATTCACCATTGCTTTGTACACATTTTGGCCACCTTTCTAGTAATTTGTGGATACCATGTTCGTCTTTGATGCAAATCAATYAGACAACTTCCAGCCAAGTATGTTGATTGTATTCTGAACCGATTTATCTTTTGTTCAGGTGCATTTTTMGTGTAACAAATCTACGTTGCCGTGTCTTTTGGCGCATTCTGGGCCTTTTCCGATCAATGSATGGTTCGTGGTTTTGATCATTTGTTGTCTGCAGCGATTGGTATTAATATTTTCAGCACRGCTTATGAGCTCATGATAAACCAGACCTTCTAATCTCATTAAACACAGAGCAAGGGCTTCTTACCGAATCGATCTRTCTTTGCAGTTGATGTTGACACACTTTAGAATCTTACCCATAGTTTTTCAATAGCCTGAGTTTGCTTGCAGTGCCACATTTAACATGGCTGCCATTTGCTTTTGACTTATCRTTTTTGGTGGCGCAAATCATCACTWTTCGGTACATTAGACATTCTGAACACAATGAAAAAGTTTGTTGTTGTTTGTTCAATGATTTTAAGTGATTATGCAATATGTTTGACAGATGTCAAGCTGACCAAACAGAAGWAAATTAAGGYTCGTTCACAACAAATGTTCTCTACCTATAAATTTGTATCTTAACTTTCATTTCATAYCGGTACACCTCGTAGTTTCGGCAATTTTTTCTTCAAATATCACTTATGTATTGAGGTTAGATTGATATTGAGGTAAGACGAATAACGAATTCAAATTTCGACTACTAAAGCTTTATATTATTTCAACGAAGCAGGGGAATTGAGAAACAAAAAAGATTCTGCCATAATTTACACCAAATGTCTGAGTGCTTTGAAGAACATTTTTAGTAAGGTCATTGCTTTTCATGAATAATTTTCATTTGTATAGGTCATTTCCTTTAAAATTAAGGAAACATATAGTAACTGTATAATCTAGATATTTTTTTTAACTCAAAAGTAGCAGACGCTGCATATTTTCTAGATACGAGAGAAAAATATAATTATTTTAAGTATTTTTTTGTTTCCAT
Organism: Bactrocera latifrons; assembly: GCF_001853355.1. Classification (NCBI taxonomy): domain Eukaryota; kingdom Metazoa; phylum Arthropoda; class Insecta; order Diptera; family Tephritidae; genus Bactrocera; species Bactrocera latifrons. The sequence goes on from NW_017537301.1 coordinate 72,151, forward strand.
ATGGTTTTACTAACAAGTAATGTTTAAGCTTAATTACCTAGTTATTATTATAAGTAATAATTATTTAGTTATTTTTGTATAAGCTCTGTGCCATAAATTTAAATTTTACTTTTGTTATGATAGTTCATGAAGAAAACATTTCAAGCCTGATCTTGAGATAACATCTAGCGTATTGAGATCCGGCCGCACTCTGTGTGTAAATGATTTTAAGCGAATAACTGTAGTTCTCACTAGACCACCAAGTACTTACACGTGTCTGCCAAAAATGCATTAACCAAACTACTTTTAAATTTACAAATCTTACACTTGATTTGCTATAGCGATAATGCGCCCAAAATACAACTACAACTACAAATAATGTTAGTTTCTAAAGCTAAATATGAAAAAATTGTACAGAAAGCGCGTTTACAGACGAAAAAAAATCACACACACATACATATGTATATATTCTATTTCATTGTACTCCAAATAATTTMAAAAAATAAAATTAGCCCTTTAAAAGCAACAACAAAAAATAAAAACGAAAATCAAATGAATAAATTCACTGATCAAATAGAAATAGAAGAGAGTAATCAAAATCGTTTGTAAATTACTTCATTTTATAGCCATTAGACAAATATATCTAGAACATMTATACATATAAATACWTACATACATACATATACATATGTATAAGTTAAGTTTGGTTAAGTTTGACTAGTGTAGCTGATGGAAATCAAAAGGAATTCAATTTAAGTTTAACAAGGTAAATGAGAATGTCGAATAAAGAGCAAAATAAACAGAGAAAATGGAGAGAAAACATTGAAAGGAAATAAACCAAATACAAGAGAAAACAAAATATTATAAAGAGAAAAAAAAATAATAAGACTTAAAAAATATATTTAAAATTGTATGTAAAATAGTAAARTTCGAAAATAAATGCAACCGCAGCAACAAAAACAACAACAGTGTTAGTGGCATTTAGTGTTTAATTCAATGTATGCCAACTAATAGGCRTAGCAATACATATATACATACATGACTTGGTATACTCACACATACACACACATGCAAGCAAAGCTGCAGTTTAAACAATAARAACAAACCGTTGGAAATTCACACATTTTTGCTAACTGTAATTTCTTCTCGTCAAAAGTAAACAGCATTCAATTCAAAATAATAATAAACACTGAAGCATATGAAAACAACAGCAACAAAAACACTTTGTATAAAGTTTAAATAAAATTAGAAAATACTAAAATGCAACAGTGTGCAGCTGTCGCCAAAAGCTAAGAAAACTTTGGGATTTAGTTAAAACATATTTTAAAACAAATTTAAAATATAAAAAAATGAA
>NW_017537301.1:73818-81580 GCF_001853355.1 Bactrocera latifrons
CCGAAAAAAATTAATGTAAATGTATAAATGTTATTAATAAATGATACGATTGAATTTACAGCCAAGGCAATGCAATAGCTACATAWAAAGGCATAAACAAATACACCAATGCATACATATACATACATACACGCATACACACAGAGTAATAAGAGGTGCGAAAACAAGTATACTGACAAAAAAGAACACAAAAAATTAAAAATTATTAAAAAAAATTAAATAAAAAATGTTAAACGAACTTAAAAAATCGCAAAAAACGCGCATAACGGTAAACCAAAACTCAACAACAGCAAAGTGACCAACAGATGCAACAGTCACCAAAAAAAAATTTTAATACAACAATACACTCAGCAGGAACTCTGCATGCCAGCATTCCTTGTAATTTCTTCATTCCGTTTTTGAACAAAACCAAATCGCATTCATACAAATAACGGTTATCGCTGAATTTTGCAATTTGCGCATTTTTCACATTTTCCAGCCTCAATAACACACATACCATATTTAAATAGCGCATACCATGCAAAAATTTCGCAATAACGCATTGGCATTCTTTAGTGCTGCCAGATTGCTGCGTTTATTATTCCAATTTCAATTTGCGCGTGTACACAAAGCTAACTGTAACACATAACTCGCATATTTGCGCTGACTCTACAAGCGGTTTTATTTATTGTTTTTAATTTTTATTKTAATGCACTCAATATATGGCACATACACACACATACACAGGCAGGCGAACTGTAATTTTTTACCGCATTCAGTTGGTCATTAGTTGTATAATTAAAAGTGCATCATTACTAATGAGTGTGTTATAAATAATTACCGAAATCGCAATTAAAAACTCACAACAAAACTGTAAACACACGCATACACATACCAATACACATACACACAGCCATGCATGTACATGTATAGGCATATCTGAGCGTTTGCAGTGGCAAAAAGTAAATAGTAATGGAGGCCAGTAAATATTAGTCGTACGTAATGGCGAAACTTATAATTAATAAAACATCATGGACAAAAATTATGCACATTTCATGAGCAGCGTGTGTTGCGCTCGTTGCACAGGCAGGCGCTCGCACGCACACACTCACACGCAAACATACATGGTTACAAGCATATAAAACTAGAGACTTTCGATACTGCATAGTACATTTGCCAATATTCACACACTCCCGAACATACGCACACACACTCATACACATATAACGGCAGCGACTCATCTGTATGTATGTATTTGTAAGCCCATATACTAATTGAGCATTCATTCATACAACCAAATAATAATAGTAATAAAAGTATAATGAAATTAAATTAACGAAGACTAAAAGTATTTGCGAGAACAAGAAAAAAAAACATAAAGCAAAACAAAACAAAAGCAAAAACAAATAAATACAAAAATAAATACAATTATGAAACGAATTAAATTTGCATTCTTCATTTTTACCAGCAAAGTCGTACATTACCTCGAACGCATGCCATTAGCATGCAATTTGGTAAAGTCGGAAAAAGCGGTAAGTATGTAGTAAATTTTTACACAAAAGTCATACAAAAATTATAAGAGAAAGCAAATTTGATATAACAAAAATTGTTGAGGCGCGAAAAGTTTGGTCTCTGGTTTTTTTTGGAAATGCAAACGTTATATAGAAAATCATAGAAAAAACTACCTAATTTAATTGACAACTATAAACTATAATTTTGATATTGAGAACCCAAATTTGTACTTAATTACAATTTGGCTATGTATAAAGCGCTACAGAGCTCWTATCTGGCAATACTATACATCTATGAAAGGTCTTGACATAACCCACAAAACGACGCTATGCATGATTAGTTTGGATATTGCGTTCAACAGTTATAGATGTGTAAGCATGGAGTTCAAWAACGCCGAAATTCGCGCTATTTTAAAGATTTYCKTCATTAGAGTCAAATCCGCGAGATTAATGTTGTTTTGGGGAATSRTASTCTATCACTCCGAACTGCGGACGAATGGTTTCCACGATTCAGCGCGGGTGAAAACGACAATGTGAYAGCCGGTGGCCATCACTGAAAACATCGTGTTAGACTGGCATGTGGCATCTCGTGACATCGCCTAGCAGATGGGAGTTAGTCACCAAACCATTTTAAACCAGCTGCAGAAGGCAGGATACACAAAAAAGCTTGATGTTTGGGTGCCGCATGATTTGACGCAAAAAAACCTTCTCGATCGAATGAACGCCTGCGATATGCTGCTGAAGCAGAACGAACTCGACCCAGTCATGCATATATGATATCGCTATCACACTACCAAAAAGACAGTGGCTTCACATGGTTCCATGATTATACCAGTAATGAGGCAAATGCATGCGATGACGCAGTGCGTTCAAAGTCGATCTGCGCAAAAAGTGATTCGTTTCAACTTTCACTTACCACAACCACAACCTAATGATGAAGGATAGAAAACATACTCTGAGGTCTGCCAGGGTTTAAAGGGACGAAGGGTTGCTTGACATTAACCCAACAGCCGTTTCTGCAGAGTGTCACCCTTACAACCAAATCTCAATATGTCCTCTTATTCATAATTGTATTGGTGCGTAAAGGCGGTAGGTCATATTCTGTTTTTATGATGCACTGCACTGAGGCGAACCTGTCATACATTCCAATACTTTCTGGCTAGAAATTTTCATTTGACATACCCTTTGCGGATTTGTATATACATACATATTTATTGTTTGTCGATACTCGCGGGCGTTGTAAGTAACTTAGAAAATATGTTACGTATACGCCCTGCTCACAAAAAGTTTAAAAGCAAAAGGCAAAGTTCTTATAAAAACATTGTGATTACTATAGCCTTAAGTTATTGTATAAGCCTTGAACACTAGTATTCTGCAATAACTACAATTTATTGAATTTTAAGTCTTTCGAAATAAGTTTAAACGCCAGCGAGGCTGCCTCATCTACTCTTCCCCGCAAACAAAAAAATAAAATAACGTTAAATCAGCAACACCAGAACTTTGCATTACAACAACTGAATGCTCTACTAAAAGGCACTTTTAACACTATCGCCAACATGGCGTATACGTAACATTTTTCACATTACTTTACAGTGCTCTTCAATGACTACATGGAAGACCAACAACAAATCTGCTACGAAGGTGATAATATGTACGCAATGAATATAATTAATTTTCCTTTCAGCTTCGATACATTAAGTTGCAACTTATTTTCAAGGCTGAGTGCCAAGTAAAGCCAAAAGCATTAAAAACAGAGCAATGGCACGCTGAGGARGAAATGCAATGTACTCGTGTATGTTTTATCAGAAATTAAAAGGGATCGATTAAGGAGGCTGAARAAGGTTGCAGCTAAAGGACATGAACAAGTTGAACAGCATAATGTCGATAGGGCAAATCAAACATTCAGTTGAATAATGAGAAGTATATGAAAGGAAAATGTATAGTAAATAATGTAAAAGAAGCACAGGAGTTTTCTGTTCACAATTCTGGTGTCATTTATAACACATAACACGAACTATRTCAATGCTATAAATATATAAGAAAACACGCAGTTTAATTTTTTCTTAAATTTACACTTAAAAAATGCTGCATGACATCAGCAGTTCCGTTTTTTGCTGTGAAGAGTTTCAATCGGACAACTCATTGTCGACTTTAGGCCAAAGCTTGAGAAGATAAGATTATTAGTAACACTTGAGAACATATGTGTTCGATAATACTGAGTTTACTAACGAGTTTGTTGGTCAACAGAGCCAAAATAAAAATCCATCAAATATGTCATATCCGACATACGGCCTCTTTACTTCACGTTTTAAGTAATTCCCAAGCCACAGTCGAAAGAATATATGTATGTATGTATATTATCATTATACATAGAGTCTGCATAGTTCACCATAACAGCACACTACTATTCAATAGCCAGCTGGACATAATTATGTAGTATTTCAATATTTCAATATTTCAACTTTCAATATTACCTTCAACAGGGTATATTAAGTTTGCCACGAAGTCTGTAACATCCAGAAGGAAGCATCAATAAAGTATATATATAAATGTTCAGAGTGAAGAGCTGAATCGATTTAGCCATGTCTGTCAGTCGTCTGTATATATACGAACTAGTCCCTCAGATTTTAAAATATCGCTTTGAAATTTTGCAAACGTCATTTTCTCTTCAAGAAGCTGCTCATTTGTCGAAACTGCCGATATCGGACCACTATAATATATGTAGCTGCACTAAAAGTTGAGCGATCGGAAACAAATGCTTACATCCGAAACTTTCTCATTTGACGATGTACATATATTCACGAAATTCGGTATAGGTTATTGTATGTAATAATGTAATATCGGAAGAAAGTGTTCTGATCGGATAACTATAGCATATAGCTGCCACACAAACTGATCACATAGTTACTAAAAGAAATTAACCTGTGAAGAGTATTAGTGCAGCCGAAGATAACGTTTTTTCTTGTTTTAACCTAAGTACGAAAGTTTGTTAGTTTTCTAAACTAAAAATTTCGATTTTTTTCAAATATTACGTATAMGCAAAGACAAACGTCAATTATTGAAAGTTGTTATAAGTAAAAATTCAACGAAAATCTAGACTTTATTGTTCATTCTGATAATCTCAATCTGGATTTTGCTCGGCCTTTCCAGCCAAGACATTGGCTCATGGGAAATTGGACCAACCGTTGGCATCTTTATAAAGGTAGCCTATATATTCAATATACATTTATTCTTCATTCTTTAGTTTCCAGTTTCACTGAGTTCACGAAAGTGGGAGATCGTAAAATAACAGTACACTAACGACCAGAACCCCGAATGATCTGCGTAAATCATTCAAAGAGAGCCAAAGGTCACATCGTTAGTTGCACCGTGGAACCACTTGGATTTGTTTCAAAAGTGCAAAGATTTCAAGCATACCGCTGACATATTCTTCATCATATTTGTGGAGATCTTCAAAGTATGCGCCGGCAATACCTGAAATACCGAGGAGCTCAAGGCAACCTTTCGTACAAAAATCAGCGCTACACCACTAAAGYTTTTATAATAAAACATATTTCATTGTGGCTAATTACATACCCACCTCGAAATTGGCGTACCTTGCATAATATCTGCCCTAAAAACTACCATAATTGCGCATTGAAAATTTCCATTTTATAGTCCACGAACGACGCATCATTAAATAAAATTGCTGAGAGTTGTAAAGTTGCTTTTACGTGAGAAATATTGCCACCTGCGTAACGAATAAGCAGCCGAACTACTTGTATGTGTGCGCAACACAAAATGAAATTATATCAATTTTATTTATTTATTGAATTTTTACAGTCTTCRCCGAGCATATTCCACTCCAGCATTCATATCCGTCACAATGGGGCTCAATTATCTAACCATCAAGTTGCATTGAAGTGCTTCCATTCAGTCACGTAGCAATGCAAACAAACTTCCCCCCACACACACACACACCTAAGCACACATGCATCCTTGCACACTAACAAACACATTAGTAGCACAGCAGCAGTTGAAGCGTATTCATGAGAGCGCCTTCGGCCTGAGATGAATAAACGATGAAAGAAGAAGTAAAAATTTATMATTTTCGTACTCAATATGCTGGCGAGAAGGACGACCGCAATGCTGCCGTGCTTGCAATTGTGGTTTTCGCATTGGCTGCCCTGGTGCATCCTTCGATTCCTTTTCGTTATGKTGTGTCGTTCGTTCATGTGTTCGTTTGTTCGGCTCGATTAGGGCTTTCAATCGATTGCTCGTGGCGGGAAAGCAATGTTTTGCTGGCGCTCTGGCAAAGCAATAAACAATGGCGCAAGCGAAGAAAGTGCTAAATTGGTATTTACGTTTGTTGCATACACTCAGGCGTTCGGTTACACAACACACACACACGCACACGTGCCCACACTCACATGGTCACACGTGCGAACGGCGGCTTTTCATCAAAACGCCTGTCGAAGCAACGAACAGACAGACACACAGGTAGTAACAACAACCACATAACGCGGCAACAAAAATGATATACAATAATAACAACAACAATGGCWGTGACGAAGCGTTGAGAAAATGTTGAAAATGGTGGCGACGGAGGTGAACGAAACATACACAAGATTGATTACAATGAATGCGTTGAATTTACAATGCACACTGAGACATCCAAACACACACACACGCACACCAACACATATGCATTAGTGTACAATCTGTCGGCATGCACGCAACATCTCAGCTGTCTTTTTAAGCATTGGCACCCATACATTCTCATTCAGCTTGTATCTGCTTTACAGGTGCCCACTAATATGTATGTGTGTGTGTATGTGTTTGTGTTTGTGCCTGTGTGAGTTATCTGATTCCTAGAATGGYGCTTTACCGCTCTATCCTCTTGCGTGACAGCAACCATAAGCGTATAGGTTTACTAATCCGCCACCGTGGCTATCTCCTTAAAAACACGCACACATAAGCACAAACACCGGCACATATTCACACACATATACATACATATATGTATACGCATACACATACACGCAGGTAWGTGTGCCTTACAGCTGACTCTACATGGCAGCCAACAGCTACTTTCCTGCTGGAACGTGAGGCAAAAGCGAGAGCACTGAAAGTAGAGCGATCGATTACCTCGCTCGTTAACAGGTTCCAACCGCAACAGCAGCGCTGAGATCTGGCGCTTGGTTAGCAGTGTTGCTATCGGAAAAGCTCAGCCGTTAACTCATGCGTATATGCGCATGTATATGTGTGTGTGTGTTTGTATATAATAGTGTCTTGTAATTTTTGTTTCTGCACAAATACTTCAATAAATTGTTTCCTTTGCTCTCACTTTAAAATGCAAGCCTCTAAGTGAAATGCTGGGAAAATAATTATTTTTCGAAGATTTCTCTAATCKTATGCGTTATATATATGCGTAAATACTATATAATTGGCTTCTAAAAGATTTACTTTCGCATCGCTTACGCACATCGAAGCTCTTCTTTAAGAACTGCAAGCAAACCTGTATTGGTGAGTTTTTCCACTTTCGTCGACATACCTTTGATCATGTCAGAGCTAGCACTTGCACGAATATAGTTATACGCGATTGTGGTAGCTGTAGTTCTAAGAAATAATTATGCTGACCGAACTTGTCAACTTCTTTCTATTAAGTTAGTTTTTCTAAGAGAATTAGCTTTTCAAAATGAGTGAGTGACTAAAAAGCAAAAAACTTCTCCATCAGTTGTCAACTGGTGTGTTAGAATCGGCTATCTTTATCGGTTGTCCARTGCGAMTTTCATGCCATTTCATTGATTGGATGTGAAGATATTGCGTTTTAAGTGTCAGTGTGTTTGTGTTATTGGTGCGAAAACGAGSTTCGTAATTTTTATTTCAAAATTGGTAGAGCGTTTCAATTGATGATGACGTGTATCGCGTAGCAGAGAACCACACGAGTGGTTTCAACGTTTTCAAAGTAATCGTGAGGATGACCGATTAACATGTGAGCCAATCAAAATCCGTGATCACCGGAAATTCCATCGAAACTGTACGTGCATTCATCACAAATCACCCGAAACCATCATTGAAATTCATGGAAATGGAATTGAACATCTTCAAAACATCAATTTATCGCATTTTGACTGAACATTTGGGCTTAGTAAAGGCGTGTGCACGGTTTGTGGCGCACAAATTGACTGACAACCAAAAATTGCTCAGAATCCAACATTCGATCGACGCTTGTGACCGAGTCTTCTTCTTGATTGGCGTAGACACCGCTTACGCGATTATAGCCGAGTTAA
>NW_017537301.1:82085-86186 GCF_001853355.1 Bactrocera latifrons
AGCAGCTGTACACTCTTATAGAAGATGGTGCCTTCTCTATTTAGTTCTGCAGCTCGAACTATTTTCTCCAGAAGCAGGTTGAAAAAGTCGCACGATAAGGAATCGCTTTGTCTGAAACCTCGTTTAATATCGAACGGCTCGGAGAGGTCCTTCCCGATTCTGACGGAGCTTTTGGTGTTGCTCAACGTCAGCTTACACAGCCATATAAGTTTTGCAGGGATACCAAATTCAGACATCGCGGCGTAAAGGCAGCTCCTTTTCGTGCTGTCGAAAGAAGCTTTGAAATCGACGAAGAGGTGGTGAGTGTCGATTCTCCTTTCACGGGTCTTTTTCAAGATTTCGCGCATGGTGAATATCTGGTCGGCTGTTGATTTTCCAGGYCTGAAGCCACACTGATAAGGTCCAATCAGTTGAAGCAGAAGGAGATTATTTTGAATAAAATAAACCGATTTTGCCGAGAAAACCATTTTTTTCCCTTAAGTCCTGTTTACTTTGCAACGCACCTTGTATACAAAACTATACAAAACTTGGTATCACATCGAAGCTTTTCTGTAAAGTCTGCAAACAAACTTGTGTTAGTGAATTTTCCCTCTTTCGTAGACTTAGATCTGATCATATCGTCGCCAGTGAATATATATTTCACTATGTATAGTTACACCATTGTTACGGTTATTCCTTTTTTTAATAATTTTTTTTTTCTTAAACTGGAATATTTTCCGAAATGCTTGAAATGAAATTATTTTCTCGATTCGATGCCGTTATCTACGGAACTCGATTTCTGGCCATCACGTGGTCGCTTGCCGAAKTCCTGGCGCTGAACCCAATTTTCGAGGGTGTTAAAAATAAATCGACCGATACTGCTGCAATTTCACGTTCGATATTCGYACGAAATTCATCAATCGTCTATAGCTTGTTGGAATAGACCCTACGTCAAGTCTACTAGCTCCACAGGAAATAGTTTAACGGCCCTAAGCCGCACGACTGAGGAACGTTCACCAAACTCGGTTTTCAATAAATCGATTGTGACATTCGCTGTGTGGCTTGTGGCGCCGTCCTATTGGAACCACATATTGTCCAAGTCCATATCATCCAATTCGGGCCCATAATATTTGGTTATCATTGAGCGGTAGCGATTCCCATTCACAGTAACAGTATTGAAAAACCCGTTGCAAGACAATCAGTGATTTCGGCTTCGTCCATGGATGAAACTTAAAAATAAAACAGATAAGTTAGAAGATTTTGTTCTTGCAATGACCCACGATCAACCAAAAATGTCAAAAACGAAGAAAAATGGCATTTATTATTTTAAATTTTCGATTTCGTACAGAATTACACTTTAGTCTATAACTCCAAACAATAGTGATTTAAAATATTACCAATTTTTTAATATATAAAAATTGAATGAAATCAGCAAAAATTACAAAATTATTTATTCCAACATAGTTGTCCCTTAAGTGTCTCAATATATCCAACTTTTCCAAAAGTGGTGGGTTTACCCGATTTTATCCATTGTTCCTTGCTATTTGGTCAAATTTAAAAAAAGTAAAATTTTCTTTTAAAACTATATTTTTATAAATATAAATTTATAGTTTCTCAATAAAATATATATATTTACAATTTTTCTTAAATATTAATATTTTTTTATATATTATAAGCTAAAACTAATATTCCTCCTCGCTAATCTTGTGACCCATCAGCATAAACACAGCTGCATCCTCCATATCACATGGCAGTAGTAACGTTTCTGATCTCTGAAGACCAAATAATGGTGTCGACGACCGCTGAACCTCTTCAAGCTCCACTTTCCAGTCGCAGTAATCTGTTGTATCAGCGGCACAAGTAATTGTATCGTCCAATGATCCTTCGCAGCTTTCTTCTGACTCGATAATTCTGTTACCCATCAGCATTAGCAATGCGGCGCTTTCCTTTGCGTAAGGTGCAACTAATATCTCCGGTGTTTGTGCAGCCAGTAAAGGTGTTGACGAGCGCTGAACTTCGTKTATTTTCGTTTTCCATTCATTGTAATCAATCGCTTCATTTGAGTTATTCATGTTGGTTGAAATATCTGCTCCTACCAGTTCCTCAAAGTCTTGTGCTGCACAGAAACGCTTGTAGAATCCCTKTTGGTTGAGCTGTGTAACCTTCTCAAATCTGCCAGTGGTGACCATTGCGATRTAYTCGGCTACTTGTGTCAATGTAATTCCGTAAGTGGCCATATTTTTGGTAATATTTGAATTCTTACTTTTAATTTTACGGAAGCACTTTGAACTTTCCCCAGCGAGTACTTGTGAACTAATGACTTTAAATCAAATGCGGTGTCCTTTTTATAGTTGACGAATTTTCGTTAAGATATTGGAAACAGGTAAGAAAAGCGCAGGTAGACAAGCGACGTAGCTAAATTATACAACCTTTCTTTTGTGGACCTGAAATGAAACTTTTATTCAAAATATACCTGACAATTTATGTTGTGGTTGAGATATTATAAAAGTCATTGGGACATTCGGTACTAAGGAATTATATTATAAATAACAAATTATAATGCGACCCTATCTATTGTTCTTCGACTATTGTTGGTTATGCTATACATAACGTGCAGTTATTGTGCGACGAAAATTCAAGTGGATACCCAATTTCTTATTGCGTCCTATATAGTGGTCGGAAATGCCCTCTAGGTTCAACATTTTGTCTAACTTTGTATGAATAAATGACAGGGTGTGACCTCATCATCCTTGAACTTGAAAGACTAATGAAATGGAGATATCAGTTTGCCGTAGTAATAACTAAAGTGAAACTTTGAAAAAAATCTCCGAGAAAATATCCTAAACTGTGTGTTATAAAATGTAATATGTTAGTAATTGTGTACAGGTAGCAACCTTCTAAAAAATGTTTTCGATGTATTATGTTTCAAACCGCTTCCACAAATTTCCTCTTCTTTTCGTATAAGCATCTRACAGGACAATCTGCTTACTGTCACCGAATAGAAGATTTGAACATATGGCAGGACTCACAATCCTTCTTGAACCTAATTAATTCACTATTTTGTGGTACTTTTTCATTATTTTATAAAGTTTCTAAATATTTTTAGAAAGCTCATTGAAGCTTTTCYTCGAAATGGGTCTTGCGACATGAGTCTTGAGAGCTTCTGTAGTTAGTCGAGTTGGATGAGACAAAGCACAAGACATTAATTGCAACTCAAAGTGGAGTCAAAAGCAAGTGGCATAAAAGCAGAGGAGTAGAAAATAAATATATCTATATATAACGTAAGTTTCTGTGAGTTAGTGTACCGCTTGGCCGCCCCAGTACAATGTGCCACAACACCACAGTATTGCACATGCTCCAGTCATCGTGCAGACACAAAAATATTCGAGTATAGGTGCTATATATAACACTTGTATTCAACATACATATTTTCATACATGCACTCGGCTAAGTATGTGTGTGTCTGTATGCGTTTAGTGCGTACAATAATGAATATGAATGTGTGTGCTGCGTTGCGTTTTGATTTGTGACTAGCAGCGTTTGTCAGGTGATGAAAGTGTTACTATCCACAATGATACTACAAGGACCACGCTGCTCCYGCCTTACTCCGCTACTAGGCTGGGAATCAACAAGCGCTGGTGTTGCGGCTGCAATTTCAGGCTCACATCATCGTTCTCGTCATCGTCATCTTGAAATGGTCAATAGTGAAAATCAACAATAACAACAGCAGTCACATGAGGCACGTCGAAATCACCTACACAGCACACGCATGCATAGACACTATATGTTTACCTTTATAAGTACTGCCAGTGTGTTCTGTGTGTGTGTGTGATGCACTTAGTGATGTTTGCATTGCCGTTGATGCAACAGTTAGAATGAAATTGTTAGCGCTGAGAGCTATTGTATAGTACATAGCTACTCTTCATATACACACACACACACACACACATTTAGATTACCGTGTATATGTATTGCATTCGTAGGCACCAAAGCCATCGTTCAATATGCGTTTGCACATTTCGTYAGTGAATCAGTGCGTCAATGTAATACGCCGACCGATTCAACCCACTCGCCCCYACAAAGTTCCGCTAACGGTACACGGTGTGTCATTGTTGACCCCAA
>NW_017537301.1:87191-92605 GCF_001853355.1 Bactrocera latifrons
CCTCTATAGCGCATAACACACACGGTCTATCGGGTTGCTTTAGTGGTTGTGACGCAATAAACACACACTGCCGCATATCAGCGCTGAGTAACGTTATGACATTATGATTACGATTCATTGTTTCTGTCTGTTGCTGTTGTTGCATATTGTTGCACGTAACTTAATTAATGAATTTATTGCCCGCCAGCCAGCTTACCGTTAAGCCAGCCACTTGTTGCTATTTTTGTAATTTCGCCTGTTTGCCCAGTCATAGCAACTTTAGCAGTTCTGTCAAATATGATTCATGCGAGCCCGYACACGTGCACACACTCACACTGTCCCTTTCACCAGCCCACGACCGAAAACAACTTAACTTGACAGTGGCAACCCTGCACACCTCTACACTTGCACTCGTAGAACGTGCGCGACTGTGTGTGCGATTGTGTTGCAACAGACAGACGGCAATAACGGTGACAAGTGTCAARTGAAAACTATGTCGGCCACATTGCGTCAAATGTCAGCGTGGCCCTGCATTCAACACCGTTGACATATGAATTCCTCAGCCGCCAGTGTATGTGTGTGCTTTAGCGGTTGTGTGCGTAACATAGTGTTAGTCAGTCTCACATGCATGCAACAGGTGAAGAATTTAATAATGTTTCAATGAGCCTAGTCCTCTGAGAATTTATATTCATGTATTTAATCAAATTTACATATCTTTTGAATCGGGCGAGGAAACTAACAAGGAGATTTATATTAATATAGGACATTTTTGCGCTTTAATCTGAATCTCGTCACTCGGTGCACATTATTATTTTCAAATAGTTTCAAGTGTTGCGAGAACTATATATAAGGTGAAGTTAAAAGAAATCTACTGACTTTGCCTCAAAGGTTTTATTTAGCATAGTTAGARTATTCAAGTTTGGGTAAAATGTGAACCGTTTTGTTCAAGAACTTGTCGCTACTTTTAAGCTAATTTAATAAAGCCACCATCATATAACACACGCCCCTATAGACAAAAAACTGAAATAGTGGATTGCCACAGGCCTCACTTGAGGCAAATTTTCTACAAGCAAAATCATCCGCCATGAACAAAMGCTATATAAAAGCTAAAATAATCGCTTTTCGGACTGTAACGTGGATGTCAACTATGCTTCCGTAGCTTCCTGTGAGCCATTACCGATTTTTATGGGCTGGCATAGTCCTAATGGTATATAATTCCTTTCTTATTTGTTTAATTGTCAACAGTTTTGTTTTAAGGCCTTGTCCGGAAGAAGATAGTACACGATTCCCTGCAAATCTCCACAAACATTTAACAAACCCTTCTTGAGCGTCAATCCTGACTTATCTACTGTTTACAGTTTTCAATTGTAGCTGTTGTAGATAACATATTTTTCATTATCCGATTTTTTTTTTTATAAATTTAATCCATAGGGGTTTTTTCGTTAACGAGCTTCTTCTTGTAAAATACGGACTTTGAAGCTCCTAGTTAGAGGGTCAATGATCTCATAAGTTCTAGTGATTTTATTAGTCGCCTAATTCAAATTTTTTGGCTCTCTTAATATGTGCAAGAGTATGCAACAGTAAATTTTTTTCTTGGTTGATTTGACTGTTAGTGACATCTGTGTTATATATCACATAAAAAYAATCATTAGTGTTTAGTATCCGCTTGTTTTTCTGCCGAAATGATCAGAGTATGATTTGTCACTACCAAGTGCTTTTGATTCGCACAAATTATTATTATTCAAAGAGGGACAACGCATTGACGATGAGACACGTGCAGGACGGCCATCAACATAAGCTGAAGATAAACTTGTTAATAATATAAGGGAATTGGTGATTGAGAATAGACAATTAACACTCAGAGATCTAAATAACATGGATGCAAGAAAAAGGGCGATAAAAGTTCCACAAATTATACAAACGGAGCTGCCAACTTTGTTATTGTTAACTTCGAGTTTATTTATTTTTTTTTTTGTTAATTCTAGCTTCATATATCAATATATGATAAACAAAAACAAAACATAGAAAGGGAATTTCAGCAAAGATAGAGTTGAGAATGAGCATTTTTTTCATCAAAARTCTAAATTTTAATAAAAAATTTCAAAAATACGAAGATATTTTTCTATCTATATCTCTGAAGTAATGTAATTTTTCCTTTCCCTTTATTTTCGATGACTCGTTCAAGCASTTCGGCTGATAGCTKGCGAACGGMYCAAAAAGTGAAATTATCTRCTCATCGTTGTGTCTCTCAATCAATCCGTTGATATATGCGATGTGTGAGAAGTGGCGTAGTCTTGTTTATACCAAATATCGGCGAGATCAAGAGCTTCARTTTCAGACATCAAATAGTTGGATATCATGGCGCGATAACGGTCACCATTTTTTAAGAAAAATTAATTCCAATTTTTTAATGTTGTACTAAAAATCATGTGGCAACGCCAAAAACTAACACTAAATAGTTAAATTCTATGACCTATGGAAGGCTTGTGTGCGGAAAAGATGAGCTGGAAAGCACTATCTGCCTAATTTACGAGTCATAAAAAATCGCTAAAACTAGCTATTTTAACCAAAAGCTGAAATRAGCTTGAATAAAAATCAAATTTCTTTAAGCCAGTCTTAATTTGACGACTTCCACAAGCATTCTCATCAAATTTACCTGGAAATTGCACAAACATATAAAACCAATTGTGAATACCATATATGTAGTATGTATGTACGCGTCTTATAARCCATATTTCTTGTCCTTACCGTTCATAAGTCGCTCAAAGCTGCAAGTTACACCGCTACAAAGTACCTGAGTCCACTGTTTTTATACAACTTGTCTACTCGTTCGCTCTGCACTGCATATTATTCGCATTATTATTATTATTATTTTTTTTTTTTTTTTTTTTTTTTTTTTTCTCAGACGTTATTCTTCACGACTTTTGTACTTTACTGCGCGCCGCCAACGTTGCATTGCAAAATGAACTGAAAATATCGTCTGAACTTGAAAACATAAATTTTCCTCCCGATTGCCAGCTATGATGGCTACATTGCACCCGCCAGCGCTGCACTAGCTCCAGCGTGCGGCAATAAATTCTGATTTCAATTTAGATATAAAAAAATCTGCATAAAACTCAAAACAAAGTGACTGTGCGCACAGCAACAACAACAACAGTAGCAATKGTAGTGAAGAAAAAATACCGAACTAAAAACAAATAAAAGAAAATCAGCAAATAAAAAAATATAAATAAATCTTATTGAGAGCATATTATGGTAAACTTGCTTTGGCAATACTTTATTTATTTATTTATATACTGCTTTGAGTATGTGTGCGTGCAGCTGTGTGGCTAAGCAAATGAWATATTTCACATGAAGCCACTGCAATTTAATCACTGAAGTATCTAAAATTGGCGTTTAGGTCTGTGTGTGTGTGCGTCTATGTGGAATATCGTTTCGAACTCTAAGTACGTCTACATGTGTGCAGGGCCAAAAAGTTTGTAATAAAAATTCCGAATCGGATTTGCTGTAMAATATACAATTAAATAAAATTTAAATTTACATTAATCCAATTTACTAGCGATTGGGTAGCTCAGGCCCGCTTAAGCGCATATTAGGATGTGCGCTATTTGTTAAGTTGAATAWTGTTATTACAAACGCCTTCTGACATTCTAGTCCCAAACAAGATATCCAAGGAACACGTTTATTTTTTTTTAAAGTTAAGCAATACCTGAATCACATATCGTCACCCAAAATGGTAACCAATATATAACCATTTTTTGCATAAAAATTTTTATAGCCAAAGCAAACAAACCTAAAACTTCCAGGAAGTGGTATTCTTATGAAAAAAGTTCGTTCTCCAAAAAAAAAAAACMAAAAAAAACAGATTTTGATAACTTTTTTTCCATAAAATCCTTCTTTTAAGTTATGCCTAAAGTTATTTTAGATTTTATGTTGCTCATACGACAWGGGGTACTGTGCTCAGTRYACTTCATGTCTAAMCTTAACTGAATATAACTTTGAAATAAGTAAGTTTATGAAAAAAATTAATAAAACCTTTTTATAGAGCGAAAAATTGGGTATTTGAATATCATTTTCTCAAAGCTATAGAGTGACTAGAGAAATATAATTCAGCCACGGTTTTGATGGCAAATAAAAAGCTTTTTTCTGTTGTTACATACTTTTTTTAAGCAAAAACTGAAACTTCAGCTGGTTTTTACTATAAAAAAAAAGGAGTCACCATAATGTATATATATGAGTGTCTAYGCATGTGTTCTGGAAAATTAAAACCTTCTACCGCCCCGCCTTAAAATCACCTTTATGCATGTGTGTCGAGATATTCGTTTTTACTATCTCCATTTTATTTGTAAAATATTACAGTTAACTACAAGTATGATTCACATTAGGGTTACAATTACATATACATACAGAGCATAGCTGTGTGCTGTGGCTTTGCAAACTTCGATTAGCAGCACTTTTCAATTGAATATTTCTTTGTTAATTAAGTGTTTGTTGTTTTATTTATTTTGTTTTTGTCTTCATGAATATTAGTAAAATGCAGTTATTACACTTAATTAGAATATTTTTAGAATWTTTTCGCTCCGGATTTGCAGTTCATATGGTCGCAAGTACATATACATATATACATACTTATAAAAGTATTTATGCATGGTAMATATGTAGGTACATGCCGTTATTGATTTTTGTTTAACTATTTTAATATATATTTCTTTTGTTTTTGTAGAGTTTGCTTGCTATTTCCACTTCTCAGGTTGCAGTTCGTTTTCGATGCCACTTAACAGCAACAACAA
Source organism: Bactrocera latifrons (assembly GCF_001853355.1). NCBI lineage: Eukaryota > Metazoa > Arthropoda > Insecta > Diptera > Tephritidae > Bactrocera > Bactrocera latifrons. The sequence goes on from NW_017537301.1 coordinate 91,961, forward strand.
ATTAACTGAATTCACCGTTATAAAACAGAGTTATTCGTAGTAAGCCCAGCTGGTTTAGCATATAAAAAAAAATAACTAAACCGATTCCGCATTATAATTTATTTATCAAGAATTGTTTACCAATATAAGAGAATACAGTGTGCTTCAAAAGATTTGCGCTTTCTTTAACATTGAGCTTTAAATTTGGCGGTGCTCAAATATGTTCAGACTTAGCATTTTTGTGWTGAAAAATGAAATGTACTTATATAAAAATATACCCTTACATTTTAAAACAGTTTATATTAAGGATTTCCAAAAATTGCCAATTTTATATTATTTGTGGTGTCCCCCTTAATTTCGTACAGAAGTTGAAATATACCGGCTTCAATGAAAGATAATCTAGAAATATATGGTATACTTCTGACGGAAATCACATGTTAATATGTATGCAAAAATATATACTTCTTTAAAATATTCGTTGATATATCAACCCTTCKTCCTTAACCCTCTAACAGGTAAGACCGCTCTGAGGCGGCCTTTAATAAATAGTCCCAAACTCATAAGAAATTTTATTTTTGTTTACAACTGTTATAAGAACCGTTGAATAACACACCAACTCATATTTCCTTGATATCCAACAAATGTATTGTGACGTTTCGTTTTTTT
>NW_017537301.1:93135-122647 GCF_001853355.1 Bactrocera latifrons
GTCATTGACAGCAATATATTTAAAAAGAAAACCACGATCTCCATTACCAACCCTGGAAATTACTGGTCCCTTAGGCATTTTCTCTTCTCGTAGTTTTACAGSTTCAGATTTTTGGTTTTTATTCAAAATTTGCGCTTCATGTGAATGTAGTGGCTTTCCGCGGTAACTCACGCTTACCGCCACGTATCACAAAGCTTGACACTTGACACATGTGTAGCACCAAATTAAAACATCRTCTTCGGCAGTRTATGCCCACAATTGGGGAATAAAATTGTTCGTCTTGTGTGAGTCCATTGGATTTGCGTATCGCTTCGAAGTCTATAACGACGCTGGCGTTAACATCTTTTTACCAAGTCAGCCGGATCTCGGAAGTACTGTAAATGACGTTATACCACTATCACAAACAATACCTGATTTTGCTAATCACATCCTCTACATCGACAATTTCTATATATCGTTACCTTTGTTGGTATATTTACGTGCAAGGGTCTACAGTTTGGGCACGATACGAGCCACGATACGAATACCAAAATGGAAGTTTCCGTTCGATAAGGATGTAAGGACGAAAAAAGAGGCTACTCAATTGAGTACGTGAGTACTGCATATGATGTCRATATTAACACGATTTTGTAGAAAGACAACAGACAGTTCGATTGGTATCAACTTACATTTTATACAATAAGTTGCTCATACGACAGGGTGCACTCTGCTCAGTACACTTCATGTGCATTGCACAGGGAAATTTTGAAAAATATATTTTTGTTACTTTAAATGATCTCAGTCATCAMGCGTTAAAAAAAGCACTATTCATTGATTGAGCACATAACGGTTACAAGAAGACTAAAACATTAAGTAACATAACTGAAAAGCAGTCTTACAAAATTCAAAAATTATACACTTTTGCTCGGTTGCCACCCAGTTCCGCCTGCAACAACACACTGACGCTTTACTTTCAGTGCGTAAATAAAACATTTAGAACATTGTCCTTCGAGCAATACAAAAACTTCTTAATGAAGTGACTGAGTTACCAAAAGAATTTTGCAACTTTTAAGCGCAGTTAAGCAAGAGAGAACTCAATAAAATCATACTGGACCCTAAAGTGCCGCGGCACTCGCAAACACGCAAGCTTATTTTATGGAAGTGAAATACGAAACGGATATTTCTCAGTAGTTTCTGCTGGCGTAACTCGTATATACAGAAGAAAATTTTAAATGGAACTTGCGATTTTGGTATGTGTGCAAGAGAAATATTTGTCGATTCGAAGGAACGTCATAAATTGAAGAAATATTAAAATTAAAATATAAAAAAAAACAATATTTTCCGCCAAGTTTTTATAACTTGACCAAAACAAGCCTGAACCCATGAAAAAAATATATAAAATATTTAGCATATTAAAATTTAAGTTATGACTTGTTGCTTCTCTGACTAGTAGACAACAACAAAATCTTCGGCAAAACCAGTACTCTCGCATTTCGGCCGTCAACTGACTTAATACCAATTTACTAAATAACTAAATACTATAAAAATTGTAAATTTGATTAATCTAGTTGATAATCACTTAAAAAAAAGGGGTAAAAACAACTTAACTCAAAATTAATGAAAATTGTAACTGCGTATACGGTATTAATGTTTTACTGCACAGCAACAACTACCCTCAAAAGCAACGAAAAAACAAAGAGAGCTTAACACAAAACTGGCAAAAGTTGAACTGCAACCAATGAAGCAACAAATCCGCGCTGCGCGCTAACTTCCCCCCGGTTTTTCCATATACMTACATATGAATACATATATTTATATGGTATACATATATTCGTTGATGCAGCTATCAAAAGCTAAAGTTTTTACGCAGCGCTGCTTAGCGCTTTCAGKAGCACAACACACACAACCTCTCGTCGCTCTCTCTCTCCTACACTCGCTACAACACAACGCACTCCGCTTGCTGGCCACCAACGTGCATGGCGTGCGCGCGGCGGTAGTGCACACGACATTATTGCATTTGATTTCCGTTTGTTATTAACTTGTCCGGCTGTTGGGGAAGTGCATGGCTAGAGGAGTAGACAGCGAACAGCAAGCATTTGGGTTGATTGTTTGTGTTGTTTTACTTTCCGGTTGCATCGTTGCCACCGCAACATCCGCCAGTTGCCTGTTTATCGGCTGCAACACCGGCGGCATCCGTTGCACTGCCACCACCACMACCTGCCGCAGTTGTGGCGCCCATCGCCGCACCGCCACCACCGCCAACCGACTCCTTCACGGTGAATGTGACGTAGTACCGTTTATTACTGTCCAACTTGTCCGAGGGCAATGAAATAAGTTGTTTGCTCTTGCCATGCGATAGCTCCARCGCAACTTTGCCGCCACCACAACCGCCACTGCCACCCGTGCCGCCGCAACCGCCGCTGCTCAGTATCTTCGGCAGATAGAAACTCCCCACACCGGTCTTCTTGTACGCRCCAAAACCGAACTTCGGCATTGTGTGATGGTTCATCATGGGTACTGCAAAAGTAAGAAATGCGTTAAATTTATAAATAACAACAACTGCAACTACAATGTATATAAACAACAAACAGCTATAGATGTTAGTCGAGCATTTACTCACGCAAATATAAATAGAAAGTTGAGAAATTTCTTAGCTAATTAAAGTGCAAAAAAGTGATTACAACGAATTTTACACAAGATTAAGTCATTTGGCGAATTCGCTGAGTAATTAATGAGTGACCGTGAGCGCGAGTTGATAAAATGGCACCGTCTCCACAAGCGCTAGCTGTCAAAGCAGCAAAATGTAGCGAAGAAGTTGTTTGATTTTGACGAGATTCTTGTTACGTGAACGAGAAACAAGAGTGGAAAAATAGCAGTACAAACACAAATAAAAACAAAGAAAGTTTTAGCAAAATATTTGATTTTAAACCAGGGTTTCTTCCGTAGAGCAAATAAACGAAGATTAAACCAAGCAGTAAGTAAAAGACAGACGGAGACTGAAGAAATGTCGGAGGATGTAGAAGAAGTTGTAGGACAGTAACAATGACGACGTCCATTAAAACCTCGAAATAACTTACAACAAATCAAACAATAATTAATAATTTGATATTCGCGGTTTTAAATTATTTGTGCTCTAGAGAACTAGACCGCCACGAAATAACTCGAGGGAAGGATATATCTGTGTGAAGGAAGTCTTGTGAACTATGCTACTTTTCTATTTGTAAAAATTAGGTAAGTTTATTTTAACGCGCTTGATCTCCGAACGGAAAATCATAGTTGAACGAATTTTATAACCTGAAATTATATATGGCTGACTTAAGACGGGATGTTATTGGTGCTGCATCATCCGAACCTTTCACAAATACAAAAGACTCCTTACAAGAACTTTCATCGTTGAATTTACTTGTATGRCAGCTMTATGCAATAGTGGCCCGATATCTGGGCTTCCAACAAATGAGCAACACCTCGTGAAGAAAAGGACGTACTCAAATTTCAGATTGATATCTCAAACGCTGAGAGATACAGAAATACGGACCGACATGACTAAACCGGACGCAGCCCGTCCCGCTAATCTTTTATACAAAGGGTCATCCATTTCGAGGTTTACTTCTCATGTTGTTATCACCCGAAAGTACATTATTTGGCATTTAGTTTTCGAAGATAATATCTTTTAAACGCTATGACATCCGTTAAATCCAATTTTCGATGACTCTTTCGAGTAATTTCGAATTGCAACTGGTGATGATTTGTTCCAAAGTCTGAACCGAAGACTTTAGACTTTGCATATCCTCAAAGTAAAAGTTTAACGGTCTAACCCAAACATGAAAATATCGGCTTACCGAAATGTTATTTCAATAAGTTCATTGATGGATGCGATGTGTGGGAAGTGGCGTAGTCTTGTTGAAACCGAACGTTGCCGAGATTACGAAATTCAATTTCAGGCATCAAATAGTCGGTTATCAGGGAGCGATAACGGTCGCCATTGACGGTTACATCCTCAACGACATCCTTRTTGAAGAAATGTGAACCGATGATTACACCGGTCCAAAAAAAAATATCAAACCGTTGTTTTTTGTGTATGAAATGACAGGTCTTGAATCTSTTCAGTTTACTCTTTATCCCGAGTGCGGCCATTTTGCTTGTTTACATACCCATGGAGACAGAAATGAGCCCCGTCCAGATGAAATTTGGGCCGAAAGCGTCGGATCTTCAGGTAACTTTTCCGGAGAGAGCCCATAAAGCGAARMAACGTCACTTGGGAAGGTCGAGCGGCTTTAGTTCTTACATAAGCAATATTTTTTAAGCTTTTAATTTATGATCTCGGCGTAAAAATGCACCAATTTGGCCGAATAGTATCCAGTAATGAATTCTTACGTCTCAAGATTAGTGATAGCTTTCCCATCCCCTAGCAGATCTGTCTTAGTTATAGTATCTAGGAGGTAAACTTATATATTAGGTGTTGGCTCGGCTGGACAGTAATATCAATAACCAGAGTTCGAGTTTAAGTATTCAAGCACTTTATATTATCTATGCTTGAACACATCGAAGAATGTTTGTTCCCTGGTCCTGAAGGTGGCCTTCACTTTGCCAGTAATCACTGCTGATGAATAAGTATGCACAATTTCCTCACTCTAGAAAACAATACCTACTCGAGARGTATTAACAAATTAACTTATAGCARTGGTTCTTGATGAAAAGKCTTCTTGTCAATAAAKGAYTGTGCTGTGAAATTATGAAATTATGTTTATGTAGCTCCTAAAGTTCGAAAGTGTATCAATTACAACTAAGACATTGCATAAAGTCATTTGGAGTTGGAATACAAACTTTTATAAAGGGTTCTTATAAATACAATATATTCGAAAAAATACTTCCTTTAAGTACCCGATTCCCCAAAATAAGGAACTTAAAAGTCAAAAATTTTCAAAGCCCAAAGAAACAAGTTTAGAAAACATCTGCAAAAACACAAAAATATTGAGAAAACCGCTCTGAGAACCTCTCCAGGAACTTTGCTGAAGCAGACAGATAAATCACATACTTAAATGTCTTAAATTTTTGTCARCTGCTGACAAACTTTATTGCATTTCAGCAGAAACAAAACTTCAGCGCACCTCGTTTGATGGCTCCTGCAATGTCCGGCTGTGGACGAGCTGCTTCGCTTTGTGACTATTTGGGTGCATATAGTAAGCATGGGAGTATCCAAGCGAATATATGTCACACAAGAGAAACTAGTTTCATGTTTACATTCGCATTATTCGCGCTAAGATTTTCGGCTATTGTGTTGTTCCTTTTTTTATTGTATCGTTTCGTTATTTTCACTTACTTAACCGAAATAAATTGCATTTTCTGATTGTCGCCGCTCATATTGCTACGCCTTCATATACARACATATGTGYGTGTKTGTGTGAGTAAATGTGGAGCTGACATGCGCCGCATCACCGCCAGCGGTTGCTCATTCACCACTTCGTGGGTATGTGAACACTGTCAGCAAAGCAACTGTGCAACGTCAGACCATTGCATCAACTGAATATTGAAACAACAGTAGCAGCAACAACACTTCTAATGGGTTTACACAAAATTGTAAGGAATGTTCAACGCACATACATGAACACATACACATACACACGTATATACTTACACCCACACATGCATGAAACCGAAAATCGCTAAGATATTTCCTTTGCGAAAATGCAACAACACAACAATGGCGGCGAAGATCTCCACAGAGCAAGAAGCAGACTCAGAGCGACTGCGTTGGAAATTAAAGAAAAAAGTTTGCAAAAGAAAATTATAATAAAAGTTCCACCAGAGTTACATTTCGGGCTCCCCGGGGGGACGCCTGAAATATTGTATCATTCGCACGCGCTGTGGGCCAACACATTAAAACAACGGAAACAGCGACGACGGCAACAACAACAACAAACATCCCAACAACATTATGAACTACACTAGCAACAGCAACGGCCAGCTAAAATGGCAACAATGGATTTGTAAAAGTGAAAGAAAACGACCGGAAAGGAGAGCACAGCCAAAGCAGCGACAGTGACAACGACGAAATGAAAGTAAAGCAAGAAATAAAATGAAATAAAATAAATAAAATGCGAAGCAAAAGTGACATTTAAATGCGAGTAACGGCGAATTTTTAAACTTAACTGGGAGAGAAAGCGGAATACAAGGAAAGGAGATTGAGGGAATGAGTTCAAATATAAGTAGTACGCTCGTGTATGTACATATGTAGTGGTGTTGATTCTATCAGCCAGCTGGGTGGACGGATACAGAGACACAACGGTAAATGACAAATGGCGCAGTGTGCGTGAAGTGGCACACCAAAAAGACACGCAAAATGACGGTACGTTTTATCCAGCAGGCCGTAGGCTAAAAATAATAACAGGCCGATCTGGATAAAATGGCAAATTTAATCAGACGATTTGAGATGTATGACTTCTGACAAATAAATATTATATTTGGTTGCATATATGATATATGTATATGCTGATGTTATATACTGAAGAGTATATAAAATATTAGAGCGGGGCGATTTTATCGTGCAAAATCGGGTATGCCTGAAATATTCTACGGATTATTCTGAACAACTTTGCTTAAGATAATGGTCTAAACTCGGTTCCGACCAAAATATTTTTAAGGAAAATTGTAAAAAATCTTTGAAAATCGAAAATGCATTCGGCTATCTCAAAAACTGACTAAGCAATTTTTATAATTCCTAAAACAAACTTCGAGAGTTGTAGAGGAAAGCAAGATCCATTTGCAGACAGAAAGAGAGAGAGGCCAAAATGCGTGAGTATGAAGAGCCGATAATGCTCGAAAATTCTACGAAATGATGCGGCGACTAACAGCAGGTTTCAAGACCGGAGCGTACTTTTGTATAACCCAAAGAGGTGATCTTGGAACCGATGCTCAGAGCATATTAAAATTATGGAGGGAACACTTCTCCAGGCTGCTGAAAGTAGTAGTGACAGCATAACGCCAGGAGAAGCTGAACCCGATTACCCAATCGCTGACGATGGAGCAGACGTTCCATTGCCCGAACATGAAGAAGTTTGAATAGGAATTACCCGTCGGCGAAGAACTGATGAGGGGCATGCATCAGCTTCTTTAGGAAATATACCACTGTCAACAAAATGATTGGATCTCATCAGTGTACGCCTAGGCCAAGAAAATCGACAACTAGATATTCACCGTGCCCTATATCATGGAAAAGACCCATAAAAAGAGAATCGATACTCATCACCTCGTCATCGATGTAAAGTTGCTCTGCCTCGAAATCCAACGCAGAATCATTCTTGCTAACAGGTATTACTACGGACTGAGTAGGCAAATGAGAAGTGTAGTTCCACTCGACGAACAAAAACCAAACTCTGCAAGTCCCTCCTCAATCCCGTCCTGCCATATGGTGGAGAGGCATGCACAATGACATCATCTGATGAGTCGACCATAGGAGTGTTCAAGAGAAAGTTTAGCGGATGATTTATGGTCCTCAAGTCGATGGAACGATCAAATGTACGAGATAAAAGGCGACATTGACAAAACAAGAGAAAGTGGCTGCACCGGCTAGGTCATGTTATCCAGATGGAAACGAACACCCCATCTTTGATGGTTTTCGATTTCATAACCGCCGGTGGAAGCAGAGAGCAGGTGGAAAATTGCCTGCACTTGGTATCTCGAAATGGCGCCAAATAGCGAAACGAAGAAACGACAACGGCACTGTTGTTTACTAAGCTATAAAGTGGTATCTACGCCAAAAAAAGATGAAGAAAGGTTAATAATAAACAACTTCTCATAATTAGACGTTTTTTATTGTCGCGCACGTGTAGGCAAAGTCAACTGGTTTGCGGTTACAGGCGGCGCGCCTTTACAAACAAACAGATTAAAAGTGACGTAGCTGGACGAGCCTATAAAGTGCGACCACAGTCTACAAAAATACCTTTACCGTTTCGTTAAGCCCCAAATGCCAAGTGCGACTATCACACCTAGAGCACGCTAATAACTGTCTCTTATACACATCTAGATGTGTATAAGAGACAGCTACAAAAATACCTTTACCGTTTCGTTAAGCCCCAAATGCCAAGTGCGACTATCACACCTAGAGCACGCTAATAACAAACCGCCACAGCCGTTGACTGTCTCTCCAAARGACGCCAAACAATGCCTACAGTGCGACGCACCACACGCGGAAGACGAAAGACGTGCCTTTACTTCGTCTTTCGTCTTCCGCGAAAGGCCTCAAAGTCACTGCAAGTGCGGCAACTGGCTGCTTAACCCGCACAGCAAACTGACTTTAGCAGCTCAAAAGTACCTGCTCCCCGCTGTCTTCGGCCCCAACACTTCCAATCTTTGCAAACTAATTTCCTCGTTTTCGTTCTCGCTCTCCTTTGCTTCTTTCTCAACTTAATCTAAAGCAAACGCCTGTCATTCAAGACTTTCCGCCTTCCATCAAATTCAACTCGCTGCTGCTCTTGTTGCTGTTGTTTAGGTCTCATCCGCAGCGCATCGCTTGTGTCTTCTGTCACCTGCATTCTATTTAAATTTTAATTCTCGCTTAATKAGTCACTTTTCTCTGCTGCTGGCCCTTTAACCTTGCTGCAGTCGCTCCTTGCTTCCTTCCGCCGCATGGCCTCTAACAACGGCGTTGTCGGGATTTTGTCGCCCGGTTTTGTGCCGTCCTCGGCCGCTTGCTTCAGCTGCGCTCAAAGGAGTTATGTTCTCGACTTTATTTTGTGTAAGCGGCCCGATTAGAAGCTTGTCAAGCTCAACTGCTTTGTCTAACTAAGTTTGCTTGCGAAATTAAACAAAAAGGATATGCAATACATACAGACTTATAGTATATACATACATATATACAGTTACAGTATATAGCTGCGTGCATAAAATGAATATTTAAAATGGTCGTCGGAGATTTTGAAGCTGTTTTTGTTTTCAAATATGATAAGCTTAATAACAAGCCGCAAAATAAAATGGTGATAAATTTGTTTAGGACCAACTTTAAAGTGGCAGCTACTGAGAAGCTAAAAATACAATTCTGTCCCTTTTCTTTGCGGCGCTTTTCTTTCAGCRGCAAACACATATTTAACTCGCATTTCATTCAGCAAAAAGGTATTTCTCTTATATTTTATGACACGAGCAGGAAGTTTGATGAAACTGAGCAGCATTTGTAAAATGTTTTTGGATTTTCTTGTGTTTATTTGGATCTCAATTTAAAGTGGTTTCCGTGGTTTTACTTGATCAAGCTCAGAGTATTTCAAAGAATATAAAAATATCAGGTATGAATAAAAAAGGGCGGCGAACTCAAAGCTCCAAATCTAGTTTCAGAAATTAATGTTTCGTACCCGACTAAATCTTAAATTCAATTAGGAATAGCTGATGAAGAAAGACAAARCTTCGCATGATAGTGACAAGAAGTCTGCAGAATATATATCAGCTCTTACGCAAACTATTTTCGAAACAAGGCATTTCCCAAAAGCAAAGTTCCAACATACACTGCATATTGCAAAACAAAAAAATGCGATAACAGCGCCTAGCAAAGAGTTTACTAGATATGAGTGTAACAAGCTGTTTTGTTGACAGTATTTGGCTGGCTTAACTGGGATGTTTTAGTGTATGTAAAGTTGGCTTCAATAGAAACCTGGGAGAATAACTTGTTGCAGTTTTTCTCCGAGAAAACGGGAAAGTTTTAAATGAAAGTTAATAAATGGAATAATGTCTCTGGCGGAAAAATTTAGTTCATTAAAGTTCATTATAAATATAAAAAAATAAGTTGAAATTTGAATAGAAATMCGAAAGGAAAATCCTAATATTTATAAATACTGTAATATTTTGAACAGTAAAGTCCATCGCAATTAATGATACAAGTGAGATCAGACTGAAATATTAAAAAAAAACAGGAGCAAGTAGCACTATACGTACCAAGGTGGTAAGTTTGAAAGCCTCTCAAGAGGATCTTAATAAATTTTCTTTGAAAAAAAGCTTTATAAGAACATATAAAGGGGATCTATTTCGATGTTTCCTACTTTTTTTTGCAATGTTTATTATCATTCTTTGGAATTTTTTTGAGGTGAACTTTTTTAAATTTTAGCCGCATATGGTCCATCCSTTGAGTCCAATTTTCGATGACAAGCGCTATGTTTTTCTTCAAGACTTGAATCGATGCGMTATTGTCCGCATGGGCTTTAGACTCTACACATTTCCACAGAAAAAAGCCGAACATTGTGATATCATGCGAKATTGGTGACCACCAAATCGTGATTTTTGYTGAATACTATTGCAGCTCTTGAATYTTTTCAGATTGTTCTTCGTTACAAATGTGAACATTKYGCTTGTTTACATTCCCATTTAGCCAGAAATGGACCTCATYGCTAAACAAAATTTGGCCCGAAGGCATCGAATCTTCTTGTAACTTGTCAAGAGCCCATAGAGCGAATCAATGTCGCTCGTAAAGGTCGAACGGCTTCGGTTCTTGCATACGCTATATTTGTACGCTTTTTATTCAAGATGTCGATGTAAAATGGGCCTAGTCGTTCCATACATCAGTCCGAGTGCTGCGAATGCCGCTTAATCGACTCTTCAGGATCTTCGTGTAAACTCTAAATAGTGTGCTCAGTAGGCCGATTATGTTGACCATTAGTTGAGCGAAGCGCAGAACGCGAATTTCTGTATTAGCGTTGAGCGATTTGTAAATGTTGTTCAGGCGTAAGTCTTTCCAATGAAATATAGGCTGYTGGTAGCATAGCATTTAAATGAGGCCATCTATAAGAAACTTGGCCAGCCGTTAAATACAGTGGAAGGCAACGGATCTTATAGTACTCATCGCGTAGGCTGCTGAGACTAACACTTACTCTCCAGTCAATTTTAATAATTTTTCTTAATGAAAAAACATTGAGAACTTTCGTCGYTAAGGCCGGAAAATACATAAGGGGACATTGTGGGGTTGATTTATAACATGACAGGTAATCTTAATCAAAAATATGAGACGACATGTGGAAGCGGGATCTGAAATTTAAATAGTTTTATAGACCATTCAATTTTCCCTCTTTTATTTTTTAGGTACCATATACCACAACACATAATAACTACTTTGGTTAAACYATGCTAGAGGTCACAATTGTTTATAAATGACCAGAAAGCGTGTAAAAACTATGCAAATACTTCCCCACAAATCATTTCGAGAAAAGCAAGAGAATTATTTATGTGCTCAAACAAGTATTGACAGCTTGTACTCAACAGCGAATATGCTATCAAATACATAAATTTTTATGGAAACGAAGTTTCACTTCACGCGCGATTTATCCACCATCTGGCAACCCTTTAGTTTTAGATTAATAGAAGCATCTGCATACAAATTTGCGATTCGATTTTACAGCCAATAAAACCCTCAGCAACGACCTCAAATACAAATGCAAGTGGAAATAAAGGCAAGCACACAAGCATATCGACACACATGCATTTAAACATATATTTATATGTATACATATATGTGTATATATGTAAATAAATTTGTATATGCTATGGACATTGAGACAAAATACTCACTGTAAGCGGCGCACGGTATGCCAGTGTAGGCGTGGGCAGCATGCAGGCAGCGGTGGGTCTTGGTTGTGCACTGCAGCGCCTTCTCGTAAGCGTTGTAATCGGGACTCAAACGGCGTTCCGCCTAAAAGTATGCAAATAAAAATTTAATTTATTACATTTCGCACTACACTTTTCGCGCCGCTTCGAGTGCTACGCATATAAAGTATGCATAATTTTCAATAACTTTCAGCCGGAAGCTCACTTTCAACACATGTCAATCATAATACACACACATATATAAATATTTGTATGTATTTGCATGTAAATGCTTACCTCCTCGTAAACCTCGTTGATGTTCTGGAAATTATAGGTGCCCGGCTTCTGTAGTGCCTTCAGTGTCTCGTAGAGGAACAACTCGAAATTCTTGAATGTGTACTCGCTGAATGGATAGCGCCGCAAGCGYGTGCCCGTCTCACCGCCCAGTGCAGCACATGATTTGTGGTAATCGTCAACGGCGCGCTTCACCAGCACGGCTTCGTTCAGTTTGGTGGAGCGAATTTGAAGGGACTTCAATTCCAGCAGGTGTTGGAAGATCTTGCGCTCCATATAATACCTGCGATAGACAGCAAAACGAGAGGTGATAAAAAGGGCGAGCAAGCACCAACATACACACACAATTATATATAAACAAACGCTTAAAACAAGGCATAAATAAGTAAATCAAAGAGCCACCAAAATACTGGCTAGCATTCAGCAGCTGCTGAAGAGATTTGTCGAACGCGATATATGTGTATGCGTGTGTAAGTGTGAGTGAGGAAGGAGGGTGTTGAGAAAAAGTCATAAAAGTGCCAAAGCAAATAGAGGCAATAGCGCGCTGCTGGCTGACTGCCGCTGTTGTTACGCGATTGGGCTCACCAAGATGATTGTTTTTGTTTTTATTGTTGTTGTCACTTTCTCTTTTTGCATTTTATTCGACTAAGGTGAGTTGTATTGCATTTGACGTGGGAAAAGGGGGAGTGTGGCTGGTTGGCTGATATTTTGTTTGCTTGCGCTACAAAGGCACTGGCTGCTGACAGCCAGCTCTACAAAGGCTTAAGCCATAGCGGGTTTAGAGGAAAGCACTCTACAGTTTAGATTTTTAGGGAGTGGCTGGCACAGCATGCTAAACTCAAACGAATGACGTAGTGAATGTCAATTTTCGACCACAAGGCATCTCACGCGGGTCCCCTCGCTTTGCACTCACCTTCTCGTACCGATTCTCTTCAACACTCTGCTTTGTTGAAATCGCTCATTTGGCTTTAAAATGTTTACGTCAATTCGTCAAATGCAAGAAAATGAAGAAATTATTGTGGAAAAGTATCATAAAATGGCAGGTGAGGCCTGAAGGCATGGGTTTTATTACGGTATCAGATGGTAAACGGTTGAGAGCTTGTAAGAGCAAATATTATGCCGTTAAGAATCGTGTTTTGGTGAAACAGAACTAATTTCGGAAAATAATTCAACAACAACAACTTCGAGAAAAAATAGCAACAAAATACTTCGCAAAAAAAAATGCTTTCAAAATAATTGGGAAGAGTGAAGTCCGTCCAAGAAATGCTATAGACGGGACAAGGACTGAGACTAATAGGTCCTCTTGGCTTTTGCTACAGCGGCCGTATAAACGATCGCAAATTCGGAGTGGGTTTCGTGGTTGAAGGGAGGTGGAATAACATCTGCTTGGTGACTTTAAAGTTAGGTATCTTTGGCACAAAGGCGGAGGCTGACTTTACCCAATAATGAAACATCAATAAAAGGGTTCATACTGATCGACTTAGCGGTGGCACCAATCCAAGCTCCTTCCGTGCGGCTGCAAACGAAAGGATTGGTTTTCGGAAAAAGCAAARCCAATGTGCGTGAGTATGAAGAGCTCGACAAGCTGGCCAACAGGGGTAATGCTCGAAAGTTCTACGAACTTATGTGGCGACTAACAAAAGATTTCAAGACCGGAGCATACTATTGTAGAACCCCCGAGCTATTCAAATACGGTGACGAAAACCTGATAAGGAACTTGCATCAGCTTCTTTGAATATGGTCGTAGAATATGATCCTGTTTTTCAATCATTCCAAATTTTGCTACGGACAGGCTCTGCATCCGCTATGGCTGACTAAAGTAGCAACTATCAATCTCCGAACGTCCATATGATTACTGTCCGATGTACAGTACGTACATGTACGGCCAGCAGAATGGAACGCAAATTTCTCACACCAAGCTCTCGTTTTTCAAGTTTTCAGCGACAACTCGGTACACAAATCCATTTAGCGCTCCGTCCATTTGCGCCACAAAATAACATATTTCGTTGCACGCCGTACATTTGTCTACAATTCCAGTGGCACTGCGCATGCATTTGTGCAAACTCACTTAGAAAAATGATGACTATTAAGAGCTCGTCACTCCAACCACACTTCCCGAGCAGAAAGAGACGTACAAATTGGTCAAAGTGAGCAAAAGTGAAAAACCCGTTACTTTGCTTAGTTGACGCCGTTGGCGTCGCGCTGCTACTAATTCTAGCATCGTTGTTCTTTCCTGGGTTYTTGAGTTGGTTGCTTTCACCATTTCGTATATTTTCGCTTGAWTTTCTTTCGCCATTGTTTACGCGGCATTTGTTGCAAGGTGCACAGCAACACGTTGTACTTGTCAAATTTGTGTCACTAAGTGGAAGTGTCGCAGTATTGCACGTCGCCAACACAGCCGCATAGCACAGTACACTCGCACAGCCGCTGGCATATAAATGGAGACAAAAAGCTCAAATCTGCTATTCAACGTTAGAGGGCAAAGCACGCAGTGGGAGCGGTAAGGAAATAAACGAAAATGGCTCGAAATATTTATGCCAAGGCCAACACAGAGCCCGCAGAAAAACTTAGCAACAACAATATAAAAAAACMACGGACTATTTAACGAATGAAATTCAAAGCAATCCGAGCAAAAGTGAAGAGTAAAAACTGTTGATCCTTGCGAGTGGCTAAATAGTGAGTGCGCGCTGAGGGGGGTGACTGCACAGCGCACACCGCTAGGGCTGATGAATAGCCAACACGACGAAACCGAAAATTGCAACAAAAAGTAGCGATGCGACAAAAACGCTGCGCCGCATWCTTTTATGACTTAACCGCCGCTGAGCACACCATGGCAACGAACGGCATTCGCACGCCCACACAATTCGGCTCGATATGCGCTTTCGCTTGGTTCRCARGTAAAGTTGCCGTTGGGAAATCGTTAAAAGCACTTAAAAGGCCATTCGTACGAAGATAAAGGTGAAGTGGGTATTTAAGATTACAGTTGGTGAATACCGCCTCGCCACCCTCGCCATTTGATCCATGCGAAAAAAGCCTGAACTACGCAAACAAGACAGGTTAGTAGGAAAAGTTAAAAATCTGCGCCGATTTGTTGTTGTTGCGTGTGTAGCACCCTGCAGTGTCATAGGGTCAGCGGTAATTGCTGAGTAAGCCATGCGGCATCAGTTTGGGGACCCGGTGCCTMTTTGCCTCTTCAGCATTTGCGTACTCAAAAATTCGTTTTTCCGCTGCTTGTTGCCACTCGTTGGCTATTCGGAATGCCGCGATTTGCGACTTAGTGACGATGGAGTGTTTATATTTTCTTTCGRTTATTTTCTTCTATGCGTAATGTGTATTGCCTAGTATTTTGCTGCGACTTATGTGGCAGGAAATGGCATTGAGTCGATTGCACGTTTCAATTTGGATTTCTGGCAACGAAATTATTAATTCTGACTTTTCATGGAAAACGCAAGAAGTATGCGCTGATTTCTTCGAATTTGCAATATAAAATAAGCAGTAAGTCATCTTCATCAAACAGTTTTTCACCAGAAATTGAAATTGCTTTCTGATTTTGCAGCGGGAATCTTCCCTTTGCTGACAATTCTTGGAGTGGCTAATTTCGCTGACACAAACCAATAACATTTTAAGAGTCAAGCTATGGCAAAAGCTTTTATGAATTAATAATATTAGCTGCTTACTATTAAAATTGCAGTTTAGATACGGCAGAAGAGATTAATTTGCAGCGAGAAAGAGAGAGGAAGAGATAAAAAAACACAAGGAGACGAGAGAAACCGAGTAAGAAATTGAGGTAGATAGATAGGAGAGAAATCGAAAGAGAGGAAGACAGAGGTCATCGACTTTAATTTGAAAACATTAGCAACCGATCTTTTTGAAGCAGCAGTATAATATTTAACTACAGAGTGGCCTTAAATTGTACTGAGAGAGAAAGAGGAAGGGAGAGATAGAAGAAAACCCAGATAGAGCAAGCGTTCCAAGGCCTCTGTTCTCGCACGATCCGAAATCCCCTTCTATGCTATATCATACAAGTACTTGTCATTGTATTTACTCTGGTATAAATATACATATGTAAGATTATTACTAACCATTTTGCGAAATCATTGATCATGCGTCCATCCTTGAAACAGATTACTTTGAACGTTTCTTGACGAAGTATGGGATACAAATTTTGTATTAGATACTGCCGGAAAAATTCAATTAGACTGCGATAGAGAAAGAGGAGGAGAGAGGAAGAATATAATAAAACAGAGAGAATTGTGAAACTGAGAGGGGGCTAAGAAAATGAAATTGGAATGACTTCAGAAGCGACTTAGAAGGTTTGACGTAGATACCTCTTGGACTTGATTGATTTAGGACCTATTTGTGTGGCATTCCTTAGATAACTTTTAAGTGCAGTTTGAAGATATAGAAAATGGGTTCAATAACAATCTACTATCGACTTAACAACAGGCAATTTGAGTACCAAAAGTGTACGGTAATGAAATCACTTTCAAAAACGTGTTTGTTGTGAAAAAACAAACTGTAGAACATGTCGTGTTTTGCCTTTTCTGCTGTCCAGCTTTCATGTGCGTTCAAACAATACTGCGCCAAGCAAGCACAAAACAACCAAACAACCCTGCAAATAATACAAAATCGAATGTTAAAAGCTCACAGAAGTGCCTCAGTATCTGGACTGGACTTTCTCCTTTCTCTCTAAGCATTACATTTCTAGAGAGGCTGCAAATGTGTCGAACCTGTATTTGCTTGGAACTTTTGCATTTCTTTGGGTAAAGATTTAATCTGAGGAAGATCAAATGAAAACCTTTCGGCATTCTTATTACATGAGATAAAAAATTGTCTTGCCATATATCCTCTCATGCTTCTCTTCAATAAGTGTCCGTCTTCTGGTAATTTTATTTCAGATTGGAAATTGAAATTCATTACCCCTAACCCTAAAGGTGGTAGAAATGATATTGTTTCCAATTATAGACCTAGTTCTAAACTCCCTACCATTTACAAAATTGTTGAGTGCTCTGTTAAAAATAAGTTTTTCTTTGCAGTTAAGCCAATCATTAACAGCAATCAGCACGGGCTTTTCTCTGGTCGCTCTACTCTGCTCAATTTCGTGGTTTTAGTAATTATTACATGTATGCCTTCTCCGCTGGATTTCAAATAGATTATGATTACACAGATTCACAGATTTCTCTAAAGCCTTTAAAGTTTCACACAATATTCTAATTAAAAAATTATTATCTTAAAGTTTTTCTCTCTGCCTTCTTGTAGTGAATCAAATCATATTAGCAACTGTTATTGAATCGAGTCAAATAACATTATTTCATTGCGTCATAGGGAGTGCCACAAGGAATCATTTTCGGTCCTATTCTCTTTGCGCTGATGATCAACAACATCTCTCTTTGTTTCTTTTTTGCAAATTTTTGGAATATGCAGGTGACTTAAAATCTTTATCAACAATGGAGAACTTCAAAAATGTAATTAAACTGCAATGTGATATTGATAGTGCCTGAAATTGCAGTTTTTTCTGAATTTAAGTAAATGTCCTCTAATCTCGTATGTAATCTTTCCTTTTAGTTGCAATAATAAATCTTGTGATAACCTTTGACAATAGATTTTCTTTCAATAATCACATCAATTATATCACTTCTAAATAATTTTCGGTACTTGGCTTAGTCACGTTAAAATTATTGTATAGATGATTTGTTAGCTCTATCTTGGAGTAGCCTGTGTTCATCTGGAAATCATATTATCTTTAGTCGGTTATTTGGATTGAACGCTCTCAAAAAATGTTTCTTAAATTTGCTCCCTACTCCTTAATATTTGTTGACCGCATACCGTCGTAGACATCCCGTTTATTGCTATTACACCTTAAATCACTTGAAAATCGACGGTCCGTTCTCTGCCTTACGTTTGTTTTCAATGTAATTAATGGAGGTATTGAATGTCCTTATTTTAGGAAAAATTATATGTATATTCCTCAGCGTTCCCCATTTTTAAAAAGCATAAAACATATTCAAAGTCTAAATGGGTTACTTATTTACATACATACATATATCTAATCTGCATCGAGCTGGATTCAAATCGAATAATATTTCTCAATACAACAAGAGCAACGAAAAGTGATGTAGCAAAGTACCCTTATTCTACATAATATCTTATCATATAATTTAATATAAAAGTGCAAAAAGGTACATTTTGATCTGTGCGGCAAGTCACTATATGGACTTCCAAAGTAAGTAAAGGTAGTTTAGAAGTATCAGTGCAACTTCAGCAACTAAGCTTTAATTAAGCGCTCATTCCTTTGATACTGGCGAGTGGAAGGATGATAAGTATATGCGGGCCACAGACAGCGGGGGGTAGCGCCACCAGCACAAGCTTACACACACAACAATAACAGTGAGCGCAAATGAAAACATTTTGTTGCAAGTGTACTGTTATAATTTGTTGAATGTAATTAAATTAATACGCTTACTTAGACATCAAAAACAACGGAAAATAGTGTAAATAAACGCTTCATATTCAGGGCTGTTGATTCGCCGTTTAGACGCTTAATGCGAGAGCGACAGAGCGCGACAGCGGGAGAGCGAGCGAACATTGTTCTTAAAGGCAGATATATGCATGGGACAAACGAGGTGCGGCGACAAGATGCGGGCGTGCGGTTGAACGCAACCAATTCGGTTAACGCCGCGACTAATAAGGGAGGGGGGACCGAAGGGCTGGGGTGACGTGTGGTGAAGATGCGATGCGACAAGTATAAAGTAATTTACGGGAATTAAAAGTTTACTGTGAGAATTTAGACCTGCGGCTGGGGCTGCGTTTAATTTAGATCCGTGCGATGGCAGGCGACAACAACAAGGCGCACACAGTCAACAACAACAGCTGCTTAATCGGCAAAGTGGCGATAAACACAAAACACGAAATGGCGTGGATGAGGCAGCGAGCAAATGGCTGAGCGGCGCTAATAACAACAAACCGACGCACACACACAAGCACGCGCTTGCAACAATGCGGTAGAGAGTGGGCGGCAGCATGAGGCGGTTAGGGTGGCGCCGCGGGTTAGAGCGACATCTTAGCAAAACTAAATCCCTGTTAATGCTGCTTACATTTGGCATTAGCGCGAATGCAAATAGTGAGCAACAATGACAATGACAACAGCAACAACAACTACAGCCACGGTGTTGCGAGGCTGAAGGTGGCACCAGCAATGCGTTTATATAGTTCACAATTACAAGCACTAAGCGGCAAATGCACACATCTTAAATGTATGTATTAACAAGTGACTTGCGACAGCGACATCCCAACAAACACTCACACACACCCGCGCTGGCATACTGTCTGTGCCGCTGTCAACTAATAAGTGACTATTAGGCAAGTTGAAATTGTTGTTGTTGGTGCGTTTCCACGCAATCGCTGCCGGATTTGCTATTGTTAATTTGTTGATTTGTTGTTGTTGCACATTAGTTGTATTGTTTTTATTACAGCAACGGCAATTATACAAACAACACGCATTAAGCGAGGCATTGAAGATTTTATAATGGGCTCATAACGGTTCTTTATCTCTCTGTCAACGCGAGCATTGCGGCAGTCGAAGTGCTGGTATGCGCGTGTGTGAAGCCTCAGCTTCACTGTACAGTTGCTGGCATGGAAGATGGCTGAAAATAAGCAGCAGTGATTCAGGCGAAACAGACTTAAGTACATAAACAAATGAAAATTAAGTTGCTCATTAACATAAATAAGCAACAAAAAATAAAAATTTTATTAACAATTTTCGATAACATTATTAAATTTTAATATAAATGAACAAAAAAAAATTATATTTACGGCAAGCAAGCGAAGATTGCGGCCATTTGATTGGGTGCGGCGAAGTTCTCTATAAGGAGCTCAAGCTTCGTTACCGGGCCACGGTAGTGTCTTTCGGGCAGAAATGGCTGCTATCACGTTCGTTGTAGACGTACTGCGCCAGAATGCAGCCTATTTCGGGAAGGTGAGCTTTCTTTCCAACTGCACACCCGCAATATTAGCGCAGACCCCGGAAACTGTGGGCTCAAAGTTAGTCAACGAGTATCTCAACTCACAAGAAATAGAGTCAATTTATGGTACTCCATCATCAGACTCGTTTAGGTGCCTGATCATAGCATAATTGTTGGCAACTGCAAAGCCGATGAACTAGCATGAGAGAAAACGCTTACCGCATATTCTTTGGAATGAAACCGAATTGAATCTTCATTAATATCTGCTTTCAGCATCAATGGACCTCGCTTCGACCTTAAGTAGAACGAGGTAGATCTACTGATCTCTTAACCAAATTCGTCTTGACGCAATCGTAAGGGTCCTTCGGGCTCATTTAGGTAAAGACATGAGATAATGCTAAAAACCTTATAGGACGAAAGTCGTTAAAATTTTATGAAGGAAGGTCAAGTGGAAGACTGAGGGGAATCAAAGAACATAACTGAAACTGACAACAGCTTTAACAAATTGCTGTTTGAATTATCGATTGCAAGATTCTTCTTGGCAAAATTTCAGCAAATTATATTGTAGACGCTCCTTGAAGCATGATGGCGCCAGAAAGTAAGTCTTCTGATAAGCGAAATGGAGAATTCTAACCGAAACTTGCTAGCTTGGAAGATGAAATAGAGTCCTCCGCAAGATGAAGTTTTGTACTCACCTAATCTGGTCTATGAAAGTAAACGACCTACTTAAGAATCATGACTAACGTTTTCGCCAGGTCCTTTAAGGTGACTAATTCTAAATTCTTAGATACCATTTTCGAGCCTGCTGAGTTGCCTTGTATTATTCAAAATAAGATTTAATTACACTTTTTTGAAAGCCTCTTTTTCTCTGTTATACGCTTTTAGTATAATACACTATTAGCCACTTCTTGGAACCAGAGACATTCGAAATAAGATCAGTCGAATTAAAAAAACTTTGATAACTCATTCTGGTTATTTTGCATGGCGTAGATTTAAGTACTTTCCTAAGCTCTCAACTCTACAAATTACTTCGAAACTATATTAAAATTTTATATGTATACGCTTCATCGTAGCTATTACTTTACGGCGCAAACAGCAACGTAATAGCTTCACACAAGAATGGGGAAAATATAAAATAATTTCAGGCAACAATAGAATTTCAACAGTGTTCTGAAGACTTCAGATACGCCGGCTGGAACTGTGTGACCGAATGGGAGCAGAGGAGTAGACTACAAAATTTTCAATGCGATATAAGATGGTAAGAGCGGAGGTAAAGAATAAACATGATCCACTTTAGCACAAACAACAATGATTTCTGTTGTTTCTTTACGCCTCATTTAGCATTGAAATGACAAGAATCGGAAAAATATTAAAAAAATTTCAGTCAGCACTAGAAAGTCAACAGTGTTCTGCAGACCCCTTATAAGCCGTCTGAAACTTTATAATCGAATTGGAGCAGAATTAGTACTAGCTCCAAGAATTTTCAATGCGATATAAGATGGTAACAGAGGAGATAAAGAGAAAACCTCATCCAATTTGTGGCGAACAGGAGTCTCCTTTTTTCCCTAGTATTATCGAAATAAGTAAATTTTCAAAACGATTTTTTGGAAGCTTTATTTAGTTAAAGTATATATGAATATGTTAAACATAAAGCCTTATCAATGATAAACATATTGCGGAGTTTCTTAAGAAGATCGATACGATCTTGAACTCGGAACTGTGGTAAGATGGCGAAGTCGTAATCAATCAAGCCAGAAAACTAACAATCCAGTTATAACGAGTATAGGACGAGTGAATTYATTGCAACTGTAAACTTATRTATATATACCATGCAAAATTAATTAAATTTGAACTAAAAATATGTTAGAAGTATTAAAAACCCGAAAACACTCAGAAAGTCCCGAACGAAGTAAGTATATTATATAAATATTACCTTTTCCCTCACACTAAAGTCGTTTCCGTATTTTATTTTACTTTCCAAAACATTGCCTTGCACATATTAACATTTCAAGTGTACCCTCTTGTTATGCTCACCAAAAAATGTTGGTAGCAGTGAAATTCAGGGCGCAAGAGCCCACCATAAAATCGCACCAAAAATGCTATGAATGCCACTTTGATTGCAAAGGAACCACATTAAAAGGTACTTAAATTCTCAGCTTCAAGCCAACAACAGCAGCAGCCAAAGACACTTGAACAGGTGAAGTCGATTGGGTAAATGCACATTAGGGTGGTACATAAAAATACGATGAACATTACTTTTTCTTTGTCTGAGTGTCACTGCCACAAACTGCAAACGATGAAACAGGTTTCGCTTACTACATACATAGGTCGAATAGATCTCTCATCGCTCTAGAGAACAAATACCGTTTTGTTTTTTTTTTCGTATAGTTACATTTGGATTTCATTCTTAAAAGTGATATGACTTAACTGATTTCTACGYAAGCAGCATATATAATTTCGAGTCTACCGGGAAATAGTTGTAAGGTCCACAGTCCAGCATACTCTAAGATCTGAACTCAGTTCGAGCAACAAATTATTATTTTGTAACAAGGTTAAACTTCCTCATTCTCCTTCACCAGATAGAAGGAAGGAAAAGAAACAGTTAAGTAAACTCATAACAAGAGCTTGAAGTCTAATTTTATACACGTTTGTAACTTTTCCTTTTATAAGTAAACTCATAACAAGAGCTTGAAGTCTAATTTTATACACGTTTGTAACTTTTCCTTTTAKAACCCCTGTAATATATGTATGTATGTAAAAATGTAGGTATATATTGCAAAGTATTTTCGTTCATTCTCCGGCAGTCGATGAACTCCGGTAAATAAAAATTGACAATCAAAAATGAAAAATGATGGCGAGTCATTTAATTTTAAMTAAATTTATTTTAATCCTGGCGGATGGACGAGCACACAAGCTCTCACAGGTARGCTGGCGCAGTTCAAAGGCCGAGCAGCCCTGCTCTCGCATGCATGTTGGTGTAGGCAAATATTTATAGATGGCGTCTCGGCCGGTCATTGTAGCCGGAAGCACAATACGAGCAGCCAGGAAGACTATTTAACAATGTAACGGTACATAATTAAGTGTGTGTTTGTGTGCRCAAGTACACAGTGCCTTTGCGGACAGGAGCCACTCTGAAATTCAGCATAAATCTTCTAAACAGTAAATAAAACTTCGAATGATGTTGCAAAGGAAAAAAGATGCAAACTTGATTATAAATAACACCGCACACACACACACACACACACACACACACACACACACACATGCAAACACACGCACAGAGGAGCATATAAATATGCATCAACAATTACAGGAAGCATCTGCTGGCGTGGCGCACCTGGACTATGTTGATTGAAAAACTCACAGACGGGCTTACATGTGGCCCGGCAGCGAGTGGCCGGAGCGCGTGGAAGTAGTGAAATTTTATGCAAATACAAACACCACCGAGACGCGAGGGTGGCGAGTATTTACGCCAGCTCATAAATTAAGCAAATGTAACGAAAAATACCACCGCTGCCGCAGCCACCAGCCACCACGCACCAGAAGGCACTGTGAACACTCAATTACAGGACGCTGCTGCGCTTTTGGCATGCGCGCCTTTTATGGACCCACAGAGCTGGTCGTCATGAGTCGCCGAAAATGAAGACATTCTTGGAATCACTCAATTCGGTGCAAATAAAATTTTTATAGCTAGCAACTACAACAAAAAAGAAAAACAACAACAACAAGTCAAAGAGAAATTACCTTCTGATGTTGCGTTGTATGGAGCGCGTAACCGCTGTCATATCAGTGGCACCGCGATCGCCCGGCTTGCGGCCCTCCGCGCGACCGCTGCGCGAACGACCATCGAGTGTGGCGTAGGTGTGACGTCGCGGCACATGTGCCGTGTATATGTTGCGTGGTGTTGGTATTTTACTCTTCGAAGCACGAGGGCTTGGCTCGAAACCGGAATCGTGATCTTTGCTGGATTGGGCAGCGTGCGCATAACTTCCCGTCTGCTCGTCATCTCCGTCGGTAATATCTGTCTTGGTTTTCCAATTGCTACGCGTTTTTGGGCCGCTTCGTACACGCTTCTTCAGACGACGTTTACGCCCGTTCGAGTAATCGTAGACACCGAGGACGGCGTTGTTGGGCAATGTACCCTCTGCGTTTCCCACGCCGTGACGATTAAGCACACCTGCTGCATTCTGCTTAAGTTCCTCGTTATCGTAATCCTCATCTATGTGATCTTCATCTTGTTCATAATCGTCGGCAGCAGCTTCTCTATGTTCGTCGTCCATAGAGCTTGCTTCAGTTTCTGGGTATGGCTTACCTAAACGCATTTGTGGTTCCGAAACAATTTTGAAGACCTGCGAGTCACTGAGTTCGAGCTCTTCTTGGTGTCTGGCACTTTCACCGCCGGAATCATCACTTTTCAAAATTTGGAAGCTTGATTTGCGCACGACTTCTTCGGCACCCTCATCTTCGGCTGAATCAGACGGCAATAAGGTGAACGAACGTCGAGGTTCTAATTCACGCGGCGGTTTTTGTGCTTCAACTTGTGGTGATTGCTTAACGGAAGTATTGCTAGACGGAAGTGTAGTTGGTTCTGCTGCGGATTTTTCTTCGGAAGTAATTGCAGCAGCTGGTTCGGTTTTGGAAGTTTCTGCCACTTCGGCTGAGTCATTGGTTTGAACTGGCGCTGCTTCTGTTGCAGTAGCATCGGGTGCATCTGCAGTTTCTGATGATTTGATTTCTTCGACTTTGGACGGTGGTTCATCTGCTTGAGTTGGCGTGTTGGGCGCAGCAGCTGAAGTAGGAAGTTCTTCAGCTATTGCTGCTGGTATGGGACTTGGCAATGGTGTTGGTATTGGCGTTGCTGGAGTTTCTGTTAGATTAGGTACAATTTTTGTAGCTTCTTCAGGTTGTGCGGTAGGTTTTACTTCACTTTTTACAWCATTTGTCTCCACTGTGTCCGCCGCTTGTTCTGTTAACTCTTTATCCTCCACAWCGGCCGGCTTTCCATTCTGCTCTTCCATCTCTTTACCATTTTCACCCTTCTGCGCGTCGCTTTCAAGCGCCAGAGCAGCTATTTTCATTACCTGATCGACTTCTTTCTTCATTTCATCGGCCAACTTGGTCATATCTTCCGACTCATTATTAACCTCTTCATCCATTTCTATATGCTCTGTCTGCGGCTGCGTCATAGAAGTCGAATCTGCTCCTAGATGCACATCTACTTGTGTAGTTACTAACTCAGCTCCTGGTTTTCCATCTTCATCCGTCAACTCCATCGATTGTGTTTCAGTTTGCTGCGTGGACTTAATAAATGTTGCTTCCTTTGCTGTGATACCCGCCGTATTTGCTGACAAACGTACTGTAGCCGATTGTGGACGACTATCTTTTTCTTTAGCTTCTTCTTTACCTTCACTTGGCTGTGTTGCTGAATCCGCCTTCACGTCTGGCGCTTTTTCCTCGCATTCTCGTACTACTTCAATCTCTCTTACTTTAGTTTTCTCCGGTGAAGACTCTTTTTCACTGCCACGTTCTCGCCCATCGCGCTCTTTCGAACGTCGTGTTGATATGGATTTCCTTCGTATAACACGTTGTTTCTGCCGCTTGTGATAGCAACAATTCTCACAAGAATCTTCGTCCTCTTCATTGTCTTCGTCGGCTCTATCCTCCCATTCGCTTGAGCTAGCGTAACGCTCACGTGACTTTCTACGCCTTATCTCAATATTACTTTTAGATCGACAAATATCAACTTCCCCGTCGTCATGATGGTGGCAATCTTTCGGGTCACCACAACTGCTGGTGCGTCGTCGACTTTGCCGCCGTCGAGTGTGTTGATGACGTCGACAGGTGTGGGCAAACTTTTGTTCTCTGCGATAGGTTTGCTCGTGGCAGCTGCAGTTGCTGTCGCCCTCTCCACCAGCACCATCCGAGTCTGAGTGTTTCAGGTAGACAACATATTTTTTGGAGTTTTGTAAATCGTGGAGCTCCTCCTTCTCCACATATCGCAACGGACGCACCATATCGCTGCTGACCTCGTTAAATGGATTCGCCCGTCGTGCTGCCAAGCGCAGCTTACTGGCTGGCAAACCGCCATGCGACTGCAGAAACTTGGCAGTTGCGCGATGTCCCTTTTGTAAGGCGCAGTCGAGGGGTGTGAAAACCATCCCCTTGCTACTGCGATATATGGCATTGATATCACCGCCATAGTCCAGCAGTATTTTACACACATCGGTGTAATCATTATTCGCGGCAATATGTAGGAGACTGCGTCCGTCATTGCTTGTGGTATTAGTGTGCTTGGGTCGCTGTTCCAACAACCACTCGACAAGCTCACGTCTGCCCGATGAGCTCGCCTCATGCACCGGTAAGTCGCCTTTAGCATTGCGCAACCACAAATTTGCGCCACGTTCCTTCAGCAGTTTAACCGTTTCGAATTGGCCCTTTGCACAGCCACAGTGYGCCGGTGTGCGTCCCTTGCGGTCTTGCCGATTCGGATCGGCATCTAAATCGAGCAGACGTGCGGTGGCATCGGCATGTCCCAGCGTAACAGCGTAATGCAGGGCCGTGCAGCCGTTCGAATCAATCAGGTCCGTTGGCGCGCCACAAAGGCTTATCAGTGTGTCAAGACATTCAGTGTGCCCACGTGAGGCCGCACAATGTAGCGCCGTCAAGCCATCTCTACAAAAATGCAAGCACAAAATTAGTTTAAGAACTTTCCTAAAAAAAAAAAAACAACATGTGTGGCAACGTACTTATCTGCGCTTTCCACACGTGCTCCAGCCTTCACCAGAGCAATGACAGCTTTCGCGGAACCCGCCGAAGCGGCCCACAACAGCGGCTGACGACCGTCTTTGTCCTGTACGTCAACACTGGAATGCGGGTGTGAAAGCAGAATGCCGAGTATCTCCAACGCCAGCTTAGTGGCATTAGCTTGACCCACTTTGTTGTCAACAATGGCGCCACACATCTGCGCCGCGTAATGTAGTGGCGTGCCACCGTTCAAATCGGGAATCGCAATATTCGCACCAGCCGCCAGCACCGAACGCAAAGCCTCCACTTCACCGCAAACTGTAACGAAACAATGGTTTATCGCCTTTGTAGTTGCATGTGTGTGGGTGTATGTCGGTGCGTGCGCTTTCGATTGTGGCTTCACACATGCAGTCTACACACGGTGTATTGGTGTGAAATGTCGTTGTCAGTCCATTGACATTTGCCATTAGAGCTGGCTACTTACCCGTCGCCCAATGCACCACAGAGTGGCCCTCGTTATCGACCGCATTCACGTCGGCTTTATTCGCCAGCAGCAAATTGACCATCGCCAAGTTGCCCTGAATAACAGCCAAGTGAAGCGGCGTAAAGCCATCCTCGTCGGCAGACTCCAGCAACTCTGGAGCTGCGACGGCGATGCTGGCAGCCGCCACGAGTTCACGTGTCTCTGCGTTCTGCGCGGCACAATAGTGTAGTGCGTTTTTGTTGCGACTGTCACGTTGACGTATGCGTTCCGGCTACAATAGCGAAGCCATGTGTCAGCCATCCAAGTGTGGCAGTTGGTTTATAGAGCCAATCAAGTGTGAACACAGCCATTTAATAGTTGAAAGGCCAGGTCATGAAAGAGAGTGAAGAAAATTATAAAACAATTGTTAGTTAATGACATACGTATATGGTTTGTGATTTATAGAACAGTGTGTAAATGAAATAAGATATATTCTTTCAATCAGAGTTTACTCTAGATTCTAATGTTTYATTCAAAGAAATTTTTAATAATATCTGCATAGTAGAACTTTGGTGATTCCTCTCAMCATTTTACTTTGGACTTCTGTAGTTTTTGACAAGTTTTTTCTAGAATTTGTAGTTATCGTCTTGAATTTACMCCACAGCGATCTCTTTCAAAGAATGTTGAATTTAGAATATAAATTTTATTTTTTGAGTCGGAAGTAGGAAAAACTAATATKTTTCAACATATGAGCTCAAAATAATCTTAGTAGCGGTGCAGTTAAGTTATTCTAACGACAAGGCTAAGGACTTGTATTGTACGGACCAGAAAAATAMATCCTCATAGATATGTAGATAATAAATTTTGACGTTTCAAGGAGCACCCCAAAATATGCTATGTCACTATGGCCACGGAGTTGAAGGAAGCTGGCATTGCAAAARTCCACCTTCAAACTATTCGAAACCTCTTGGTTTCACCAAATTTTAGTGCGTAAATGCCAGGAAACACGCCATACTTATTGATGTTTACTATAGTCCGAAGAGTGTATTCTTCGTGATAACRATTTTTGGAAACCTTCAGTTTTTACCGGTGAGTTCAAGTTTAATTTATTTGGATCTAATGGTTGTCCATTAGTATGGCCTAAGAAATTCTGAATGATAAAAATTTAAACAATACTGTCAGGCATGATAGAGGCTGTATTATATTGTGAGGTGCATTGTAAACATATTTTCATCGAAAGAATTATAAAAATATTGCACTACTTGGCATGGTATTAAAAGATCTCTATTGAAATATATGTTCTATGGTGTATTCGTCTAGTAAATGGCGCTCGAACAGGCTACATTTGCTAAAACCTCGGATGTGTCCAAAGAGTGACTCTCTAAGGAGTTCCTCCTCAATCTTGGCTTAAGGCGTCCGGACCAGTGTAGTGTTTTCAGGCCGAAGAGTCTACTACCAAAGTGGKGGTACACGTACTGCTTATTTCAGGGAGATGAGCATTTACTACGACAGCAGAGCGGCAATGCTAGCTTTAAGCTCGCAAAACTTGCCCTCAAAGCTATTCAAAGAGTAGTTGTCCTCATTAGAAATAGCTTGATCATCAGACTCCTTTGGGTACCTGGCCACAAGTGAATTGCTGGCCACATCGGGACATCAGGATAGGGCCCAGGTGGATCTCTCCATTACGATTATAACCATTCGAAAAAAAAATTTGAGATACTTTCATTCGCAATGTCGCAATGGCCGAGTTTGAAAAATTTTTTATTCCACAGATTTCAGAACTTYTTTGTTAATAGTGTAGGTAAAAAGCTCGAATAAAATTTTTCCAAGTAACCCCTTTTTTTAGGTTGTTGTACAACCTAAAAAAGTGCAGCCATATCCTCCCAATAGTCCAGAACGCCTGTAGCCCGTATGGAGAGGAACTGACGAGAACGCAAAGTATAGTTGCAATAATGAGGTTAAGGCCGTTCTTCAGTAATATGGCCAATTATAACGTGCATTCCATGAATGAATCGAAAACCATATTAGAGGATGTACATTCAAAGTATTAAATTTTTTTAAAGAGTGTTGTAACGTTTTGGTTTTCAGAAACAAAATCACTTGGGATTTTTAAACTTTCCGGAGATATCTGAAAATTCAAATACATTTTTATAGATAATAAAATGGCCTTTTGCTCACTTAAAGTAGAGTGAAGCTTAAAAAAAACAGAAATATGCAGAAAAAAGAGACCATATAAATACAATTGTTAATTGTTAAATTTTTTTTTTATTTTTATTTTTTGTTTTTATTTATTTATTTTTTTTTTTTGTTGTTGTATGCAATATTGTAAGTTTAGATAAAATTGAATGATTTACGATGAGCGAGTAAATTACTAGCTCACAGTGCATTATTTGTAACGGTGAAAAAACAACAAAATAAATATTAGTCCATTGCACTAACGGCAAATCTCTGATTACAAATTTACTCGCTAAATGATAAGCTTAATAGTCGCGGTTTTTGTTGCATAATATATTGT
>NW_017537301.1:122777-133154 GCF_001853355.1 Bactrocera latifrons
CTGATATGAAGACCTATTATGTGCAGAAAACTGTTAAAAAATATATGGATTTTTTTTTTTCGTTCTACTACTATTTATATATAGCCTTGTAAAYGCTTTAAATTTTATCCACAATTTAGTTAGCGAAAATTTCTTTTCCACATTTCGCTCGTAAATTTGTTAATCAAAGATAAACTGATGGTTTGCATTTATGATTTTGTTGTTGTTGTTTTATTTTTAATTATGTGTTTACCGCAAACTGAAACCTGACAAATACACAGTCGTGTTCATAATTAATAATTATTTAAATCGCTGCACACCGAAAGCATTCAAATATCACTAAACATGTTGAAATTGTAAAATCCCGGCGCATATTGGAATTCTCTAATTGGAATCTAATGTTTCAGAATGATGACAGTAATTGCTTATTAAATTTTTAAAAGCAAATTACACTCTACATTAATCACAAATCTCAAAATGATTTCGAAAATTAATTCATCAACATTTTCATGTGATGCAATAATGAATAAATTTGTGCAAAGATGGGCTTGAGCAATCGAAGTGAGTTATGTTTTGAGAAACTGAAATTTTCTAGAATTTGAAAAGACTTTGCACGGACCAAAATATTTGCTTTTAATATTATATGTAGGTTGCTTTTGATGCGTCAAGCGTTACCAGATACTCCAAAAACAGGGCAGCACTCATGGTGCAACCCTTTATTTATCTTAATAACTTGTGAAGCTTTAAAAACCCTTTGTTTTGGTTTTCTATAAATTGCTAAAATTAATTTTTAATCTTATGTTTCAAAAATACAAGAAAAAAATTAAGTTTTCAATTCAAATTTGAACCATACACAATGCTCTAAATTTAAATCTGATCTACAGTATCAGACGAAACATTTGCAACTTTTTTTGTCTTACAATGCCATTTCTCCTTCGAATGGCTTTTTGTTTTTAAATTAACAAACCGGTTATATTTGAAAACAGTTTGAAACGTACGGTCGCTCGTCACCTGATTGACGCTGATTTATGCAGTTGCCGACCAGCGCTTAGTGAGTTATCCSTATACTCTCTTGTACGAACTAAATCTCTATCTAACTTTATTGTTGCTTTTACATGGAATTTGAGCAGAGAAATGGCCAACTGAAGAYAGCTTTAGTATATTTCATATATTACCTCTTTATTGTTAGCTGAAAAATCTTTTTTTCTTACCCTGCAGAKAGTATACTAACTCACAAATAAACGTTCAATCTCTGTAAAATGTATGTATATAGTATATAAGTTACCAATATGACGAGCTGAGTCGATTTGACCATGTCCGTCTATCTGTCTGTCCATCCGTCCGTGTATCCGTTGGTTAGTCTATCTTAAGGAATAAGTATTAAGACCAACAACAACATTAGCCTCGAAATCCCAATGCAGAATAACTCTTGCCAACAGGTGCCCATTTGGGCTGAGTATGTAATCAATTGAAAAGTAAAGCCCTCTTTCGACAAACAAAGACAAAACTCTACAAGTCACTCATCATCCCTCTTCTGCTGTAAGGTGCAGAGGCCAACGATGACAATATCTGATAAGTTGGAGTTACGAGTTTTCGAGAGAAAGGTAGATTTTTGATCCTTTGCGTTTTGGCAACGGCGGATAGATATAGTATGCGACGCAGTACTCGCAGGGGAAAACATAGGAAGAGGAAGACATCCACTTCGTTGGAAATACCAGGTGGAGAAAGACCTGGCTACACTTGGAATATCCAACAGAAATGAGATTTTGCACACGTCTTAGATATAATAGATATTGATATAGTTTACATGGTCTTGAACAAAGGATGGTATTGTGCAATTAACTTAAAAAAGATAAAAGACTTCCATGAAACTTTCCTTTTCTTTTTCTTTAGAAAACCGTCTGTCAAAAATACATTTTTACCTAATTTCGTTTTTTCTTTCTTCAATACCTAGTTTATGGTCTTTATTAAAATAAGTTATAATTTTTTTTTTACTTCTCATGATGCTGTAAGAAGTTGTGCTGTCAACACGAAGGCACTGTTTTTCCGAGGAACTGCTGGGAATGACATCATAAGGACAGTATGTTAACTACTTCATTAAATCTTTGTAAAATATATTTGTATATAACTTTGAAATAATAAAAAGTTTGAATAAAACATTTCGTTTCTATGTAAAAAATATTATAGAAAGTAGGACTTTTCTTGCGCGAGAAAACCCATGTGGATAGATGATTGTAAAAAGGAAATTTAGGATGATTTCACGACTTTCACTTTATCCTTTGTAAAGTTAACTACCCAAAACACTTTTTTGTGGCTCCCTAACCATTGGAAACACAAAATCTTATGCAAAATATTTTTTTTTTTTATAATTTTTTTTTTATCGGAAGAAGTGCGTCGTAAACAATTAGCTACCGAACAGACACTAGTTGACATAGGGACATCAAGCTTCACAAGAAAATAGAAGAAGTTTGTACCAATCTGAAAATAAAATTTTATCATTTCGACTTTGGGACGCAGTTTAAAGAGATCAGTCTGAGTCAAACCAAAAAAAAAATTAAAACTTTTAGTCAGAATTATATTTGAAAAAGATTCCAACTGTCTTAATTGCACT
This sequence comes from Bactrocera latifrons, assembly GCF_001853355.1. Lineage (NCBI taxonomy): Eukaryota > Metazoa > Arthropoda > Insecta > Diptera > Tephritidae > Bactrocera > Bactrocera latifrons. The sequence goes on from NW_017537301.1 coordinate 125,368, forward strand.
GGGAAAAATAACTTSTTAGAGCCGGTTGATGGAATAATGAAACCTTTCTCTGTTTTTAGTTCGTATGAAAATGCCACTCGATCAGCAATTAATGTACATATAKGRACACTTTTTAAATSTATAGAATTTGCTAGAGAAATAGCTGTCAAACCTGCTGTCAAAGCAAACACTGAAAATAACATTGGAAACGATTGCTGATAATCGCTTTAGAATTTTTTTAAAATTAAAGAACAATAATTCAAGTTGAGTTTAAAGCAATTCGCTTTCGCATTAAAGCTTTTAAACTTAAAAAAAAAAAATTTAATTTTTTACATATAATTTTTATTTGTCAAAAAATGCTTTGATTCACAGTGGTAAGAAATGTCACAGTTGGGAGTGCAGAGGAGCAGACTTCTGGTAATTCGAGATTGCTCCTTTGAGAGTGTACCTGCCAGCTGATGATGAAATTAAATTTACTGAATATAAACATTTAACTATGCATGTATTGGTATGTGGGTGCATGTGTGTGTGTGTGAGTGTGAAATATAATTCCCGCAAAAATGAAATACCATTGCCGATATTGGACATAATTAAAAGGAAGTTTGTGTTGGCGTTCCTGTGTCGTAGATAAATAAACGCTTTTTAATTAAATAATTATGAAATATTTTTGCATGTGAAGTAATTGTCTTTGCGCGCGAATGTGTGCTTTTGTGTGTGTGGGAATGCGCGCGAGTAATTAATAGGTTTATCAGTGAAGCCGCACGGTGGCCGTGCTACACAGGCGGCATATTGCGCTCTTTTATCAACTGTGGAATGGTAATTAATTCATTTTAACAAATCCAGGAGGTGAAAAATAAAACAAAAACAATAACAGTCAGAACAATAGTCGCTTTTATGTAAGGATGATTACGCAACAATTTAAGCGCTTGAACAAGCCGGCCTTCAAGCGCACTCGCGTATTTAAAGGGTGTTCTATGGTAATTTTGAAGTACTACATTTTTAAAATCTTACCGCTTTACAACTTAAAATAGTACTAGGATTTTGTTGCAAAAACTGTCGCTTATTAGTTGATCAGAAATTTGCTTCTGTGAAACCTAACATTTCGCTCTGAAAATTTTTGAGGTTAGGTTCATAATATTCAAAAAAGCTTTTCGCAAGTTTTGTAATCCGGATTTGTTGGAATTTATATTATTCTGTCAAAGTAATTCAATAAAATGTAATGTGATTAATTTACCTATAAATTCAAACCAAAAGAAAGAATCTTTTAAGATACTCGTACCCTTAGTCAAGGTAGATACAACTAATATTTAGAGCTAGATGATATAAAACCCTTAACAGGAGTCCATTTTCGGTAGCTCTACAATGAAGATAAGACATACATACATTTAGTATTAGGTTGACAAATATCTCCCTTCTGCCTTTTTGGCTTTTGAATTTCGCGGMTATGTATAAGGCGCTACAGAGCTCGTATATGGCAATATTATACAAMTTGGAAAGGTCTTGTCATAACTTACAAAATAACACTATGCGTGATTATTTTGGATATTGCGTTCAACAGTTATGGATGTGCAAACATGGAGTTCAATAACGCGGAAATTCGCGMTATTTTAAAGATGTCCTTCATTAAAGTCAAATCGGCAGGATTAATGTTGTTTTGAGGGCTGGTACTCTATCACTCCGAACTGCGGACGAATGTTTTCGACGATTCAGCCAGCGGAAGACCAGTGACGACGAATACCGATCAAATCATGGAAACCATCGTGTTAGTGGCCAAACCAGAACTGACGGCCAGGAAGAGTTTGCTGTGTTTTTAGTGSGATTGGAAAGGAATAATCCACTTTGAGCTGCTCCCATATGGCCAGATGCTTAATTCTACCATCTACTGCCAACAACTGGACCGCTTGAAGCTGGCGATAGACCAGAAACGTCCAGAATTGGCCAACAAAAATGGTATGATTTTCCACCAAGACAACGCCAGACCACACATTTCGTTGATGACTCGTTAGTCCGTCCGTCTGACTACGGGAGCTCGAATGGGAGGTTTAGTCGCATCCACCATATGTAACGGACATAGCGCCAAGTGATTACCACCTGTTCCTGTCCATGGCGAATGCCCTTGTTGATGTAAAGTTGAACGCAAAAGAGGCTTGTGAAAAGCAATTAAGAAGGGGATTTCTRCGAGGGGGGTTTAATGAAGTTGCCGTCAAGATGGAAATAAGTTATCGAATAAAACGGCGCATATTTGAACTAAATCCGATCACWGTAACWCTTTTTATAAAGCATTGAATAAAGAGCAAAAAAGCGGAAGGGAGTTATTTGACAACATAATATGAAGATGACAAGACGAAATCAAAGACCAATTTTACCAACAACATACCAGATACATAAAGTTTGCTGTTACAGCCAACCCTATCCTTCCCGATTATCTAGATGTAAAACTTTTRACCACTCGTTTTCCAATGAACGGTAATTTTAGTAATCTTCTCGGATACCAACGTACGAAGAATTGGAACCTTGACTTCCTGTAAAATTCTTCTTTGGGACCAACCCATCTAACAAGGGTCAAGAAACAGATGAAGAAAAGGCGAACTAGCTGGAATGGAAAAGACTAACCTTTAACTATAATGTGATTCTTGTCTCGGCGTTACGAGTTTTCGAGAGAATGTTCTTTGCACCTTGGCAGCAGCGAATACCGCAGTCAATGGAACGACATTAACTATGGACGACATGATCCGAATTTATGAAAACACTCCAGCAGTACCCGCCAGGAGAAGGAGAGGAAGAGGAATACCTCCACTCCTTGGGTGAAGAAAGGCCTGGCCGATCATGAATGTTCTTGTAACGAAACTTTTGTATATGTGAAGGGTATTATAGCTTCAGTGCAACCGAAGTTGCTTTAAATTACCACAAGTAACCACCCTGTGAATATGKCAAATATTTGCAGCACATACATTATCACGAACATATGTTCATTATCAGTAAATGCCCTGCTGGAAAAGGTGAACCAAACAAGCATGTTGAAGTGCAACCAAACCAAATTACAAGCCGTCACATTTTCCTGCAGGGTCTCAACTTGCTTATGTTGTGTGAAGGACGCCCTCAAACTATTGCAATTATTTACTTACTTATCTCTTCACTAAAAAGTGTTAACTTAAAAAATTATGTTGTCAATTATATTTACACACCGAAATGCAACGCTGCAATTTAACTGTATTTTGTTGCGAATAATATTTGTTCAACTTGTTTTTACTTTCKCATTAATTTTTTAAAAGACACAAGTAAACGCACTCAGACACACATACACATATATACACACAAATGTATATAAGTATGTACATTCTGTTAACAATTGCGCTTATCACAGGCGCTTAATTGTTGTTGCGAGCAATTTTTTTTTTGTTTTTATTTTTTCTCACCTCTTTCGCCGCAATGTTGCGCAAGCAACACCAATTCCAGAAAAACAAAAGCTTTTGTTGGCGAACAATAATAAAAGCCAACGAAATTAGTTTAGTTTATTATTCGGAAAAGTAATTCACAATCTGACTGCAACAAAAGCTTCATGCRCGAAAACGTGAAACGTCAAAAGTTACTAACGAAACGATGCGGCTAATAACACATTCCTGGCAGGTAAACAATCGRCCAGCAGTGCTGCAGGAGGGCGCCGGCGTTGGCGGGGCGTGTGCGGCGGTGCAGCAAAACAAACTTTTGTGCGACCACACGGCCGTGACCATAGCAACAACCGTTATGTGGTGGCTACTTGTCGTTCGAGTTGATGACGCGAGCGCGTGGTGAATTCCACGAAGTGGTGTATATAGCTATGCATTTTTTTGAAACAGGGATGTTTGTCATTCATGTAGCGTTTTATGATATTTTATGGAATAATTAATTCTCTGAAAAAGTTTCAAGAAGTGAAATTTCTGAGAATAAATGTGTGAAGATAAAAGAACAAAGGAAAATCATTGTAAATTATATTTTGATTTGGTAAAGGGTCCATGTGGAGGTACTTTTCTTCAATAGCCTTTTTTTGACAGATCTCGCGCGAGTCGCGTCAGGTTGTCATGTCAATTTTGTTCAGCCAAATGAACGTACTTTACCCATAACCATCACCCATCTTGAGACGCAGCATTGAGTAGTGGATAATTTTCGACCGAATAGAGNCAATTTTGTTCAGCCAAATGAACGTACTTTACCCATAACCATCACCCATCTTGAGACGCAGCATTGAGTAGTGGATAATTTTCGACCGAATAGAGAGAGATGAGTTGAATTAAAAAAGTGGTAAAATAACTGGAAAGTTGGAGAACCTTTAAACATTTGGTAAGCAGAATGTAGGTTATCAGATTTATTTTAAGGCTTCTTTCAGGTAAGCGTTTCGATTTGAATATTCTATAGAAGTAAATTCCAGTTATGGGGAGATTTCAAAATTGAAGTAATTTTCAAAACAGGACAGCTTCCGAATAGAGAGTTTAGCCTATTTAGTACTAGGCGCAATTGGATATGCTRCGTTTTAGTGATCACTTATAGTACCCTTTTGGCTCGTCCCTTGTTATTTAATTGTTAACTTGTCGAACAGTTTTCGCATTTCATAATCAATTAGATCAAAGGATTTTAATTATGAGGTGCATGTGGACAAATTTTAGCTTTGCTTTAGAATCACTGTTCCGATAACCAACTGTATGAAAACTCCAAGCAAAACCAAAGCAAATAAGGGCAAGGGTAGAGTTGCCACCATTTCAAAATGTTGGATTTAATAAAATTACTGAAAGAGTTTGCCAACAGTATAGAAGTTCACAAATACAAAATTATACGTTAATATTTTTAAATTTTTTAAGAAGGTTTAGAGTAGGGACAGTGTTGCCACCTGTTCTAAAAGGTAAATTTAATAGAACTACTGAGAAAGTTTGCACTCAGCTTATAAATCTATTTTGAAATTAGAATAAAAATTCCTAAAAATGTATTTATAAACTACGCAAGGACTTAAAGTGAAGAAAGCGAAAACAGAAGCCACAATTCGCAGTGACGTCATACTAATGCGCTTTCAATCAAATTTTTAAGATACGCCTTTTCCCTTTTGTTTTCAGTTGACGCCCACGCTTCGTATTATCTCCTAACTTTCTTTTTACGTTCCGCTCAATTTTTTCTATGGCCCAACCTCGACGAAGAAACAGAAAGTTTGCGCAAGTAGAAGAAATATGTAAAACACTCAAAATATTTGTTTTCAAGCTTTTTGCCAACTTATGAATAATTCAGAATAATTCAAATAAGTTGTAATCGTTACCGCCGACTAAAGGCGGGGAGCGGCCGCTTTACTCGCCGGCTAAAACACCCGAACAGAATGCAATACACATACACACACCCAATTCCACTGTGTTTGAAAGTAAAAAATTCAGAAATTGAAATTAAAAATACAAAAATAAAAGCGCATATTAATGCCGGGGATCAAACAAATTTGATTAAGAAAAACTTTAAGAATTTTTTAATTTTCCCTTGTTTACGAGCAACTTGTTTTCTTAATTAATTAAATAAGTGCGCAACGTTTGTAGCTACTGCAATGCATTTGCAGTGTTGATCGTAGAATTAAGAACACAATGGCTTCTTTAGTGGTTACCAGAATAGTCTGAACGAATAGAGAAAGCCAGGCAAAGAATGCCATACGGTTGGGAATGTAGAAATTAAAATTGTAAGGTAAATCGACTAGGACCTTGAAATCAGTGGATTTCTGCTAGAATTACCGAAAATATGGTAATAATCTGATGCTGTCAACTCTTCATTCTTTCAACAGATATAACTCCAAACGAATACTTTTCATTTTCATTCTATCGTCCTTGTTCCATACGCTACTCTATGATCGTGACTAAATTTCATTCTTTGGCGGAGATCAATATTTGAAGTTGCTGTAAACAACACAAAAAGCGTTCCTATCAAAAATGTCAAGCTTTACGATAATGTAGTGAGTTGCCAGATTGCAATCAGGTTGGCAAATACCAAAATATAAAAACAAACTACTTAATGCAAGCAATTGCTAATTTTATAGTTTCTGGCCGTAGATAAACAAAAACTATTTGCTAACTTCTAAAAAACACCCTCGTCAGTCTTTCATCTTGTAGCATAACCTTAATTTTTCTTTTACTGACTGCAACAAAATCAGTATGGAATTTGTAGGTTAATCCACCTTTTAAATATTATTGATAATTTCCTAAATTTCGAACCTCTTTCTAGGTACCTTGAACCACAAAATTACTCAAAAAAATCCTCTAATTAAATACTGCCCAAAAAAAGCTTTAATAACTAATAAGATGACCACTGCTGTCGCACATGACTTTTATGGAAATAAAATATTGAAATATCTCGCATAACTTATAACTTTATGTTGAAAATATACCACCAAGAAGGGGAAAAATATTTGCAAATTGCAAGAAGCCTACTCTGATTGAAGTACGAGCCAAGGCGCTTAGATAAACGCTTATAGAGGAGCAGCGAAAAATAATGATATGGAAATGATGCCGGTTGCTTTAAGCGTATATTTGTAAAACTATTAAAAAAACAATTATTTTTCAAAAATGTCACAGAGTTATCATTGTAAAAAGGTTTTTGAATGAATTTTTGTTAGAAGTTGCAGTACGAAGTATTTAAGGTTGAGGAGTTTTAGAGCTCGAGAAAATGACATTTCTTTCCTTCGAGCCTTTTTTTTTTTTTTTTTTTTTTTTTTTTTTTTTTTTTTTTTTTTTTTTTTTTTTTTTTTTTTTTTTTTTTTTTTTTTTTTTGTTTTTATTGAATGCCTTTAAGCGACAATTGTATTCAGTGATGACGTCAAATCTGTAGAAAACAACTTGGGGAGTTGTACTCTATTCGAATAAATATAAACAGAAAGGCCTTTGTTTCATACCACAAGTAAAAGTGTAAAAGTGCTTAGATCGTAGAAAATTTGTCTAAAGCGAGTTGTCCATCCACCTCTGTTTATTACGACAAAATCAGTTATATCAAAAGTTATAACAAACAGTGCTTGAAAATCGATTGGAAATTGGCAGCAGTTAGATAGCAACAGCAATCTCTTAAGGATCGACTCAATGCATTTTGGTTAAAGTTTTGGGTATGAAGTGTACACACAAAGTATACAAAACTCATACTTAAAAGCGACGTTGAGTAGAGGTTAAAGAAGAGATGCTTAAAAAGTAGTTGACAACTCCTTATTCTTCAAACACATTAACCATAGGCGGTCCAAAAGTGAGCTGATAACCAACAAAAAACCAAAATTTGGCTTAGATACTGAAGGATATCCTAGCCAAATCTTATAGCAAGTGTATGAAATATTAAATTTGGCATTTTTTTATTTTAGTTGGCTGAGTAGCCTAATTTGAGCGATAATAAGGATTTGTTGTCAGTCCGGGTCAAATTTGATCAGATGACAAAATATTGAATTTTTTAAGCAAAAATCTATTTTTGGTGTAATGTGGGTATATCAGAAAAAAAACTTATTACCAAAAACTTAACTCTGACTTAAGAGGACTTTAACGTGGAAATTTTGAAATGCAAAAAAAAACCTAATATCACTTTCATAAGTTTGCAGGCGAAGGAAAAACGATATAAAAGAAACCACTCACATATTGAAACAATATTTTGAAGTTTGGTTATAAAACGGGTGTGCATTGGTTATATATTGGTTATATCAGATCGTGGAACCCAAAGGCCCAATTTAATTTCTTTGATGATTCACTGTTTTGAATTTTAGATGACAATTTGTAGTCGAAGAACTCCTATCCACATATAGACATTTAAAATATTGCAATTTTTTTTTTTTATTATTTTTT
>NW_017537301.1:133244-161136 GCF_001853355.1 Bactrocera latifrons
TTTTTTGACTAAATATAAACGCGCATATTTTCTATTGAAAACAAAAATTCAATATTTTAAGTAATCCGGTAAAAAAGCCACTCAGTCAAATGCAAGCGCTGATGACCACATTCTCAGCAGCTTTTCCAGCTTTTCTGTTTCGTACTATTTCCCATTTATCCCTAAATAAACACACTTAAATTTTCGCCGCATAAAACGGAGTTATTTGTTTTTATTCAGCCATTTCTAGGTAAATCCATTATTTAGAATTTTTCATTATTTTATTTTCGTTTCACTCGCTTTTTTATTGCTTTTGTTGCTGTGAAAAAGTAATAAAAATGCTAAAACGACATTTCATGCGTCCGTCATGGAGCGCCCAATGCGCCGGCACCTCCCGAATGCGCGCTCAGCAACTTTGCCAACAATAATAATAATAATGGTGTGGAAACCGAATGAAAATATTATATTTTTTAGTAGACGCAGGCGAATGCCAAAGTCATATTTAAGCTGAGTCACTCAGCAAAAGCGCTGAACTACAGTGTCATAGAGTTGTTGGGAGAGCAACTTGTTGATGAAACCGTTATTTATGGTATATCTCATGCTGCGCTAGTGATCTCATACTTGCATGTAGGGCTGCCAAATGAGTTTGCAATTTTCTTTTATGCTTTCGTTGGTGTTCAAAAGAAAACTCGCTGCTCTTTACATGGTTTGTGGAGAAATTGATTGCTAGACTTTTGCCGAGTTGGATATTTCCATTTATCTTGTGAGCGAGTAATGGAGATCTCCGAAACATAAGATTATGGGATTGAGAACCAAGTTTGATTCGTTAAGACTGAAAAAATGAAGATAGGCTATGTGATAGGGGTTGTAATATTGTGAGAGAAGTGGTTTGAGTCAATAGCAATGAAAAGAGCTTGAAGAGAAAATTTTTGTTTGTGTGTTTAACGAACAATTAAATGGATTAATTCAAAGAAGGTAAGAAGGCGCGCTTCTAAAATGTTGGAAACAAATTGAAATAGTGAGAAATGACGAAGAATGCAGAGTGCAATAAATAGAGTTGAACTGCTAGATAACTGGAAAGGTAACTTCATGTATTCCTGTAAAGAAGAACTGGGACTGGAAAGAAGAAATAGGTAATCTGTATATCTCCTACTAGTTTAAAATCTCTTAGGACACTTAGAATCGAGAAAAGTCGGTTGTGGTATCTGCAGAAGATCTTTCGATTTCGAAGAGGTTACATCAAAAAATTGAGTTCCTCAAGCATTTTGTGTTTCAGAGAATGTTATTAGGTTAAATATGCCTCAGTTTCTTGATGCGAATTAATAACGGTGAAATTAATAAGAAAATTTCATATATGACATTGAGACGATTCAGGACCTGGAAAATACTACATAGAAAACTGCGGAGAGATCATTCGTTCCCCAAAGTGGATCGCCTAAAAGCTTTCACGATCTGTGATTGGTGATCATTATCACCAGATACAAAGCTACAAAAAAAAGCGATAGAGGCCTCTGGGAGACTACCATAGAATCACCGAGCAAACAGCAGGTCAGGGATGATGACTGTCGTGTAGATGAATTGTCCGAAGTAGCACCTGTTGGCAAGAGTTATTCTGCATTCCATTTCGAGGCCGATGTTGTTATTTATATTAATGCTGGTTCCCAGATAGACGAAATTATCTCCGACTTCGAAGTTATGACTCTCAACAATGACGTGAGTGGCTAGTCGCGAGGGCGATGACTGTTTGATGACAGAAGATATTTCGTATTGCCCATGTTCACTATCAGACCCATTTGCTTCGCATCCTTATCTATTCTGGGAGAAAGCAGAACTAATGGAGCTCGAACTATGTTCTCCAAGAGTGAAAAAGTCCCAAGATAGGGAGTCGCCCTGTCTGAAACCTAGTTTGGTATCGAATGGCTCAAAGAGGTCCTTCCGAACTGCCACTTGCTATTATTTTCTTTTAACGAAGTAAGCGATGAGCTAAAAGAACAACAATAGAAGAGCGAAAGCAAACGCTGCTCACGGTGTCTACCGATTTGATAACTTGATCACCGCAAGACTAGTAAAATATATCCCAGGCAGAGCTGCTCTAGTCTTAAGTTAAGTTTTAAGCTCTTTTGAGATCCACTACTTTAACGCGAATTGTGTCCGAAGCGTTTAATCGAGTTTTGCGCCACTATGCGCGACTGCTTGTCTCTCTAAGCCTGTACTACGCAGTCACATACACTTGTTATTGCTATTTTTGTGCTTGTAACAGGCAGCAAAAGGCAACAGCGGTAACAACAGCAACGACAGCACGCAATAGAAATTGCGCAAGCAACGAATAAAGCGACGAGGCACTGTTGTCTCTCGTCGCTAGCGCCGCTGATGCTGCCACTTGGCGTTTGCTGTGCCACGGACGCGCCGCACCGCCCGCTGTTACAAGCACCCCGCCATATTTTATAGTCGTCGACGCAATTTATTGTTGCTTTTCAGGCGTTTACTTTTCACTCATTTCCCGGCATTGTTGTTGTTGTTGGTTGGCGTTTTGTTTTGTTGTTGTTGTTTGGGCGCTTTTTCGTATGCTCTTAACACATTATGTCATTTTTAACTGTTATTTGTTGTTATTATTGTTGTAGGTGTTTATTTCTGCTACAGCCAGTGTTTCCCGTGCTTTTTTCTGTGCTGTTTTCTATTTGTCATTTCATTGTTGCATATTATTTGTTGTTGTGCTTACAACAGCGACACTCCAGCGCTCTTTTGCATTATCACACTTCGGCCGCGCCCCGTCGTTGTCGTGCGAGCATAACTGTTATGTATGGGCGCGCACAAACACTCGAATATGAACACAGGCACACACACACACACACACATATATATATACATAGACCGCTTGTTAGCCGCACACTGTCCGTCAGCACCAACAGCGAAATACCACGTTAAGTCTACTTTCAGGCGCTTTGCAGTCACAGCGTGTTATTTATTTATTTCTGTTTCATTTTCCCCCCGCTAAGCTATGCACATATACACACACACACACATACATTATTTATTTTTGCTTTATGCTTTACAGCCTTACATTTATTTCTATGTTCCTTCTTTTTTGTTATTTGTTTATTTTTCTTGTGTGTTTTTTTTTTTTTTTTTTTTTTTTTTTTTTTTTTTTTTTTTTTTTTTTTTTTTTTTTTTGTTAATGTATTGTTGCTGCTGTTTTTGCGCATTTGCTGTTGCGACTTTTTGCATCTCAACTGGCGTCAATGCTGTCATCATTGTCTTTGCTGTACCGTCGCTCGTTTTGTTCTCCGCCTTCACAGTCACACTGCGTGTGCGTGTGTGTTTGGCCGTGTGCTTGTAATTGTGCGCTTGTGTGAGTTCATCTCTTTGGAATGACAGGTTGACGTTTCACTCTAATAGCCATTAAAGCCACCTCAGCAATAACAAAGCAAAAAGCATCGCATTCGTCGCCGGCGAACACCCTCAAAGCTTTAGCCAGCATGTAAAGTAGCTTTCCCTAACACGTTGAGGCTGTCGTCGTCAGCTCGTCGGAGTTGATGTGCATTTCGCTTCACACATTATCCTGCCACTCCTGCAGCTGTCATAGTGCCGCTACTATGCGTTGACTCCACCAGTCGACAAGTCACTAAAAGTAACGGTAAAATGCGAAGAAAAAAAGCAAAGCAGTCAACTGTAGTAAAGTAGCTCTTTAATGTTGAGAGTACTGCCAACAGACTCATACTCACTCGCCACACCCAACACATACAAATCATTTAGCTGGGCTGCCATTTAACGGCAACTCTCTAATGGCGGAAGCGGCTCCGTTTGCTGCTGCAACACACCCAACATTGTAGGGCAGCGAGGGCTGGTGCAGCTTAGTCAAACAAATGGCCGACACCTGCGCCAACTTATTAGTTGTATCATCTCTTAGGCGAATCAGGGCTAATGGCAGTCGCCTTTTGCGGTAATTTATTATTTTTTAAATGATATGATTAAAATTAGTAAATATTTCATATATTTTTTAAGAAAAATGATGGTAGCAAACACCGTTATTGTTGAGCCGAACCGTTATGCATATTTTATATGTATATACCACAACATAGCTACTAAAGGTCCAAGCTCAAAAATAATATGAGAACCTTTAATGCTTAAATAGCAACAAGCCACCAAATTTCTAAAATACAGTAATTCGAATATAGCGGTACTCATGATCGATGTTTTTGTTATTATTTTGATTTAAGCTTTAATTTAAGTGTTTTTTTTTCTGCTAAAAGACACAGTTTCTATAGGAAGAAAGCATATTTGATTTGACCACCTATCGCCTATCCATCTTTAGAAAAGAGCATTGTTTTTAGAAGAGAGGCTTTGACTTAACAAAGAGAGTTCTATAATCGATCGACTACTACTGCATTATGTGGAAAAAAATTTCGTCATGTTCATGAAGCAGAGATTGCCACCATAAAGCAGGTGGAACCGTTTTGTTTCGCTTGTTCAGTGTACGAATGGCTTTAAGAAAAAAAAAACAAAAGATTGCCACCTAGTTGAAACATGTTTCTCATATTTTGTTGCAATATTAGTATAAAAAAATAAATTGTGTAGTAAAAAATATGAAGAGTTGCCACCTATTTGAAATAAAATGTTTAAAATTTGATTAATATGTAATAACCACAAAGAAACTGAAGCGATTTGAAAAAGCGTACAAAAATTTCAAAAATTTTATTGCAGAGTTGCCACCAGCTTAAAAATTGACTAAAATAAATTTACTTAATATTTTGACCAACCAGCTTAACATAATTAAAACGCTTTTCTGCCGATGACGTTTCAAAAAGAGTTTCCAACTGTTCAAAAAACATTTCAAACGAATTTATTAAATAAATTCATTAACACATTATTATAAATAAATGAAAGTTAGCTACGAAAGCTCTAACAGCTGAAAGTTCTCAATCTTGCAAAGCCTCCGATAGATGGCACTCCTTGCTATGAACTTGACCAATACTCAAGAGTGTAGTCTTTCGTATATGTCTGGGATTAAGCAATAATTCGAAACTTCTGAATTAGTCCGCACACCTTAAATTACCTTAGACTCGCAAAAGATCAAAACCTCAACTATATTATGCGACAGATATCTGATCTGATCTGTGCCCCAAAAAAAGGTGACATTGTATTTATTTTGAAAATTCTTTATTTATTCTTCCAAATCAATTTCATCCCCTTCAAAGTAATAACCACAAGATGTAGTACATTATGCCAACGGATTTTCCAATCTTCGAAACACAGGTTGTAGTGTCCCCGGAGCGGTCTTTGGAGCTTGGTGAACAGCCAGAAGTCGCACGGCGCCAGATCACGTGAATACATAACTCATGTGAATTATACCCATTCAGACGAAAAATGTTTGGCATTTTTGAAACACTATCACTTTTAGAGTGACTACCCTACAGTTTACGTCGCTGACTTGTTTAAGAATGCCGTTATTTGCAAATCATTAGCATAATAATAAGAAACAGACAGCACCGCGGCGACGGCGCCAAAGAAAGAGTCATAACGGTATACTAATAAAAAGCAACGGACCTTATAAGTAGCGGCTATGATGTGACCAGACAGAGACGGGTCAAACGTAGTCAACATGGCAGTTAAGCGGAATAGACAAAGTGAAAATGGACTTCATAATGATATGAGGACCGTTTGATAAATCTGCAGTTAAAATACTTTACTATTTATATATGCCATATTACTTTAAACTGCGGAAATTTTACGTTTAACTAAACTCAACTTATGAGTTTACAACTTTAGTAGTCACTATCACTCTCTCTTTCAACGCTGAATGCCTAGCAATACAAGTATATAAAGGCAATACCTGTTAATAGTGAATTAGGGCAAGATTTAAGTAAAGATTTAAAGACCTCTAATTTGTATGCATACTCAGAGCATTTTGATATACGAGCGATATTTGTGTTGTTTGCAATAACTTAAAATATTAATCTCAACAAAAAAGAGATTTAAATAGCATTTTCGAGTGATTGTTTTTTAAAACTCAGCTACAGTGCATCGATGAACTTAATTCAGTTTTTCTTGATAAAGCTTCATCAAAGACCAGTGCTTATCGATTTTAAGGCGAATTCAATAAACGTCTATGAAAACGTGAGAGGTGATGAAACTTGGATTTACGGATATAACCTCGAAATTATATAGCAATCGACTGTAATGTGTTTCAAGATGATTCTGCCGATAGACAACAATTTTATACAGTTTTTCTTAAATTTTATCTCAGTTAGAACGAGACTTTTCAATGATTAGATGGTGAGAAAACTTAACTTAATTTGCTCGTAAATATATTTCTCACTATTTTATTTGCCCTAGGTACAGCAATAAAGAAAAGAGTTTTCAAGTGCGGCTTGTTTAGCGAAAACGCAACTTTTTATTTCAAAAGCTAAACTCCTTATAAATTTACGACAAAAAAATATTTGCAACAATAAATTTAAGTGAAACAAGTTTGCAACTTTTGCCTTTTAGCACAATTAAGCATAGTGGTTAGGTGCATGAATAAACTCGTTCAAAGAAGTTAAAGTGAAAGTCTTCTGCCTTAAGTGCGCATAAAGCCAGCTAAATAGTTTCTAAGCGTCTTCGGCGAAAACAACGCTCCTGTGACATTCTCTTTGGCAAAATTCCACAAGTGCAACCGCATATATCCCTGTTACTAAATTCCGCCTGCTAAGTGCCTTAATCACAAGCGCACACATAAATACAGACACGAGTAGATACCTGTGAGTGCATGTGTGTATTTACGGAATTCTTTGTTTGCCAAAAACGAAAGTTATTAAAATTAAACTTCCTGCTTTTAATGAAGGTGGCATTCGCAGTGAAGAAGTACTTTACATCGGGCACAAAAGGCCCTTACATCGTTGCATACATATATGAAGTACATATGTATGAAATATTCAATTAGAAGATGTTGAATATTCTGCTCTGAATACTGTAATGTTTTAAAGGAAATTTATTGTGAATTCCTGCGTTAGAGAAGAAGAGACAGTTTTACTAACTTTAGTTATACAGATTATTATTTTTGCCAATTTTTTCGAATTCAATAGTTTGATTAATAATAAATAAATTTATTTCACCACTAGTATGTTTATTTTTTAACAGGCTCTTCTCTGTAGTCTTTGAACATAGATGTAACTTCATAAGCAAAAAAGCGGAGTTTAAAAAAAGTTAAAAAAAAGTCGATCATGTTAAGGAGCTCTTTTGTTAAAATGCAAGTATTAAACGCTACCAAACTCAAAATCGAATAAGCCAAAACAAAATGAGCTCAACAAACTCCAATTAAGTCACTTTAGGTACAAGTTGAACAGTGCCATTGATGCTTTATGTCGACCGTCAAAATTAGCAATAAAATCGAGTTAAACAATATTTGCTATAAGATAAATTTATACAAAGAGTTTCAAGTGATAAACTCTAAATTGATAAATAAACACGAGTGAAGAGGTGTATTTTTGTAACACAGATATAATGAGTAAAATCGATACAAACAAAATTTTTAATAAGATAAACCTTGCAAGTAGTTTTAAATGAGTTTGTAAATGGTAAACTTTGTAAGTAGAGTTAAATGCTTAATTCGCACTTTAAACGAAAAATATTTCAATGTGAAGTGTGACACATATCGAGGTTCCTTACTTTTTTTAAGAAAAATTACAGAAACTTGAAATTTAATAGGGAATGTTTATTAGCAGTCGAAGGGCATTCTTTGCAGATTATGTCTTTCAAATGGTAGCCGAGGCTACGACTCCGATGCTTCATCCATTGAGTTCAATTTTTGATGACTCATTAAAGCATTTAAACTGGTAACTGGCGTATGACACGCGTGATGTTTTGCTCCAAGGCCTGAATCGATAGAGATTGTCCGCCCAGACTTTAGACTTACCATATGTCCACAGGAAAAGTCTACCAAAACGTGAAATTATCTGCTCACCGAAGTGTTCTCTCGGTAAATCGACTGAATGCTGCGATGTGTGGGAAATGGGGCCGTCTTGTTGAAACCAAATGTCGCCGAGATCACGAGCTTCAATTTTAGGCATGAAGTAGTCGGTTATCATGGGGCGATAATGATCGCCATTGACAGTTGCATTATCACCAACATCATTTTTTAGAAAATAATGCACCGATTATTCCAGTGGCCCAGAAACCGCACCAAACCGTTGTTTATTCTGGATGAAATGTGGCAGTTTTGCTTGCCCTTTGGGCTCATCGCTAACCACAATTTGGCTTGAACTTTTCACAAGCTCACAGACGAAGCAATGCCCCTTGGAAGATCGAGAGGCTTCAGTTCTCGCACGAACTGTATTTTTTACGCTTTCATTTTAAGATCTCGAAATAAAATGCGCCAACTCGTTGAAATACGTCAGTCCGAGTTGCTGCGAACGACGCCGAATTGACTCTCAGCTACGGCTGCTATATTTTTTTCACTGCGTGCTGGACGTGGTATATTCGGTCGGATATTGTCATAAGAGAAAGAGAGAGCCTCTAACTACATTGTCGCCAATTATTGTAAAGTAGTGTAAGTGAATATAGTCAAGCTGGAATCATTAAAGGCTGGTCACCGGCAACCACTACTTCCGATATGAGCGAATAACTTTTACGAAGCTCCCAAATTTTTCGTTGAGAGTCGTTCATTTCAGAACATAATATTTTGGGTGAATCCTAAACTCTCTCTGCTTGCTGTTTGAGAACACTGCAACTCATTGTGGAGTAATCCCACTCATGCGACTGATTCAAGATCGATTCATGATTGCGCATGTAATCCTCATGGATCATCTTACTCCTAGTCATACCCGAAAAATCTACTCTAACCATAAAGTTTTTCTGACAGATGAGATCCATCGCACCGCAACCAGATACAAGTAGTATTTTGAATATCAGCTATGACACCGAGCTTATATTTGCCATGGCAAATGCTCACGTCTCGTCTATTCTGCAAACTTAAAATTTGCATTTAACACACTATGCTGCCTTTGAGAATTAGATTACTACCGTTTACTGCGGGATAACTAGGTTTCCCGGCATACCTTCATCGGCCATTTTTCACAGAGTCTTTGTGGCAGGGAGAGAGTCTTATTTAATCTACTCAAAGGCACAGCAAAGTTATTAAATAAAATTAAAGGATTACGATAACCAACCAGTAAAAGGATGCTGGAAAACCTGTACAGCTTTGACTCAACTATGTACATATATATATATATGTGTGTGCCTGTGCTGGTGTATAGGCGTGTGTAAGTGCATAAAGATTGTGGCTGCTTAAGAAGAGCGAGAGCATATTAGAAACGCTGTAAGCACTTGTGGGCGAAGGTTGGCTTCACGCAACAGCCGAAGCCGAGTACTTGAGCGCTTGACAAAGCAAAGCAAATAAATGCAATTTTATGTAAAGAGCTCACATATACACATACCATACTTATGCATGCTTTTGCGTATACTAAAAAGTGCGGAAGTACGGGCGTGTGAGACCAGCCAGCGAGTCTATGTAAATCATTTAAAAATTATGCAGCTGCTTAATCCCTATCTGGCACATAGTGACATATAAGTAAGCTCACATGTGTTTGTGTATTTGTATACATGTATATGTGTATATTTGAGACGATAAGATTATGTGCACAAAGTATAAGGAAGAATCCACTTATCAGTTCAACGCTTTAAGCATTTTTTTGTGCACACATATGATAAATGCACGTTACACACATACACACACGTATGTATACGTATATAAATAATATGCTTACAACAATAATTCTAAAGCTTACTGCATTCTATACTCCTAATTAGTGCAAGACATCAGCGCAGCAAGAGCACAGCAACAGTCTGGGCAGGCGGAAAGCGATGAGCGCAAAGACGTTCGAGGACCTTCAAGAGGCGACAGGCAGTTAAGTAGGCGCATACACACCCAAACGCATACAAGGAAATATAAAAGTACACATGTGTGCACATTACAGATAAAGTGAAGGTGTGTGTGTGTGTGTGAGTGAAGGAGGTGTTATGAGCGAATTAGGCGTCATGCAGCAGACACTTTGCTTATTCATGCTGACAGGCAAATTCGCACACCCACACACACACCCACATACATCCAATCCGTGTGTGTGAGTGTGTGCGCACATGCATATTAAACGCGCTGCACATTCCTAAGTTGTTGCGACAATTATCTCCAGCCGCTTTGTTTGTCATTCAGTCATTCACTTATCGTTCATGGGCACTCGGGCGGCAGTGGCGGCGCGCCCCGGCACTCGAGCGCAGCCAGAAGAACAGGAAAACGCACAGCTTAGCGCCAGCGCCAAAGCAGTCAAGCACCGGCTACGTTGCGCGTCGCGAGGGGTTGGAGGATAAAGCGAGATGCAAATCGCCACGCAACACAAGCAGAAGGAAATGAAGAGAATTAACTTAACCTTCATGTTATTGAAGGTGGCGCAAAAGCAAAGGCAATGTAACTGCAGCATACAGTGTAATAACGGTAAAAGCAGGTATTCAACACAAGCGTTACCTGGCTGCGTCAGAAGGACACTTCCTGCTTAAATATGCGCATATTTGCTTAGATTAAGGTCTGCCAAATGCAGTGGCCTCTAATTTTTCTGCCATTCACCGTTAATTGCAAAGCGGGCGTTGCCAGATAAATTTTTTTTTTTTTTTTTTTTGCTTTTCTTCTGACTTCTTAAAGCTTTATTGCAATTAACTGGTGGCAAGTAAGATGTGTGTGTGTGTGTTGGCGTGGCACTTCCGCAAATAATTAACAATTAATGAGAACGCTATAAATAACTTCGTCAAATTACATATGCATTAATTGGCAAGTGAATAATCGCACGTACTCGGCATTCTGGTAAAAGCAATATAATTATCAATGTTTATTTCAGCGCGTAAGCTCTCAGATTTAAGCCAATGAAACCATTTGGCGGGAACTTAATTTAATGGCATTAAGTTATTTTTCCCAAAGTATTGGTGCGATGCAACAGAATTGGTTTTCATTTTAAGCTCAAGTTCGTCATAAGGTATGTGTGGCACGATTATATAAATTATTGTTAACTTAACTGAAAAAGTATGAATATATCCTTTTATATTATCAAATAAAATTCATAGACAACAAGTAAAAAAGTCTACGTTCGACTGCAACCAAACATTTTATACTTTTGCAACTTGCAGGAAACAAAGCCAGAGAAATAATTTAAGTTGTAAAACGTCAATCAGAAAATCGGAATAACTCATACGCTCATAGACCAAATTTTCGGCATAACATTCGATCGAAAACCCAAAATCATTATATGTACTTAGTATGTATATGGAAGGAGGGGTAACGCCGACTCGATTTTATCTATTAACTATTATCATACAATATACTAAAAGCATGTTCCCTGAGTTTCATTAAGACACCTCACACATATACAATTATCGATCATGTGGATACGAGTAAAAGTCAGCCCGGTGTTCGAAAATCCTGATATTAGTTATTTGGTAGTAGATCAAGTTTTCGCCCAATTTCATTTATTTTGGGCAGATACACTGTTATGAGCAAAACAAATTCTTTTCTGTAAATTTCAATGAGATAAGCATTGGCCTGTTGAAGTTATTTCACAGAATTACTATTGTCATGGAAATATTCTGTCTGAATTTCAATTGTACTATATATCTCACATATTAACCGATATTTTCGGTTAAAAGTCAACCATAGGTACACCACATATTTGGTGACTAGGGTCTTGAACAGTTTTGGTTGGTTTTAGACAATTTTTGGTCATAAGGTGGCACACTTATTGATTTATGGCGCTTGTAGCGGTTTTTCACAGTGCCATTATATGGGGAATGTGCGATGTTATCTTCTGATTTCTTCCATTTTCACACTGGTTTTTGTAGCTTTAGCAGTTTTCAAACTTTTCTGCCTATAAGTAGTCCTTTCTACTGCAATCCCTTGTGCTTAATTATAGTTTTATTTCTTAAATTAGTGGTGTTTGCCATTTTGTGAACGTAAGAGTGGGCGGATTACGCCTCAAGATATGTCTCACTCATCCAAAACAAAATAATCAAAATCAAAGAAAAACTTCCCAGTCCTCACGTAACGAATATGAGAACCTCGATGGCTATATCTGACTGATCTTATCGCGTTTTTAACACATCCCACGACATATTTTGTTCCGCTGTTTGGACATTCCTCTTTAGTAAAGTTTTTGGCTCATTGGCTTCGTCAGTAAGTAGAATATGCGTTATTGGTCAGGCGGCATATCACACGTACTCCATGACTCACCATTGCATACCGAAAAAATTACAGTTTGGGGCGGTTTATGGGCCGGGGGCGTCGTTAGACAGTTCTTCTTCCATGATGATCAACACCTGCTCATTGGTAACCATTTTTTTAACCGAATTGAATGATATGGGCTTGAACAGCTTTCACACTAATAAGAAATTTCTTTGATGTCTGAAAACGGTTTTTGTTAAATTAAAAAAAAAAAACTTTTGTTGCGCTTTTGAAAAACTTGTTTATTTAAATTGTATCCTAACCTAATAATAACCTGAGATATGTATTTCTAAAAATTATTGAAAGGAGCATACCTAACCCTCATAATGTAATGAAACAGTTTTATACCATGAACCAGGTTTGTAACTCCCAAAAGGAAATATCAGAGAAACTATAAAATATATCATGCGAACTGACCGATCAAAATCCAGAAAAGTATCTTCATAAAATATAAGTTCTCTCATTTAAGTAATATCAAACCGAATTGTACCTTAAATCAAACAACGTGGATAGAAAAACGAGAAAAAGGTTTTCCATTAGATCAAGTCGTTGGCCGTTGGTCTTCAAAATTAGGCGTACAGACATGTATGTAGTTGCTAGAAAAAATTAACCTGTGAAGGGTCATTCCTTGTAAGTGAAATGACAGTTTTTCTTGTATTTTTCCTAGCTGCTGAAAAATATTCTAATAAGTCAAAGTTTCTTCGTGAGATCCTCATTTTTACTCCAGCTATCAACAACAGACTGCAAAGAGGTAAATATCGAGCAATCAATTTAGAATTCAAGAATTAGTAATTTAACACTCGCATACATGTGTGTCCATGTTGAATTAGCAGTTAGTGTCATTAGCGAATTTCGCCAACAAAATGAGTGACAAATCGAACATTAATTAATTACGAAATGACGTTTACCACTGACACTTGGAACACGTTCTGTCGGTTGAGGCACACAAGCGCACATACGCTTACAAAACACACACACTTACGAATAAATACATACACATATGAATGGTATTTGGATACCAGACTTCAACTTAAGACACAATGGCAGAATATGCCAGCTTGCTCACAACATCAGCAAATGGCAATAATAACAACAAGAAATGTTGCACTTACAGCACCGCACATACCACTCACCAATGATAATTAATTGCATGCCGCCAAAAGCTCCACTGTTTACGCTAGCCAAGCGGTGCTCCAACGCATTCTCCGCAGGCAGAAGATCGAAAGAGATATAGGAAAAGAGAAGGCAATATAGAGAGAAGAAGAGAGATCGAAGGAAGCGGCACGCGGCTGCAGCAAACACTGATTGGGCTGCCGAAATGTGAAATTAATTACCAAAGTTGTATGCCGAGCGTGGGGTCGCAAATACATCTTCCGCCCGAAGTGGCTGCTAGGAGTTGGTAGTAATTGTTAGAATCCTCTAGTTGCACACATCTAATATATCCATTCATACGGCCGCTGGACTGGCTGCTTGACTGAAGCGCCTTAAGTGGCATGGCATTTGTAGCGTGTCTCAGGGTCTCTGGTTCGGCGTCTTCCATGCTTCCTCTTTAAAGTTTCCCTCCTACACTTATTCCACACACACGCTTCGTTCGCTCACTGCAATCCGTGCAGCCGTTCCTTGCACAGCCATTTGCCGTTGTCGCTGTCATCCAGGCTGACATTTGAATGACTTCCGGCCACGAAAGCTGGACGTCGGTTAAACTCACATGCATAACCGAACAGAGAGCACTTATGTAAATACATATATATATATATACCTATACGCATATAACTTAGGGTAAATCCAATTCGGTTTAGTGGAGTTCTGCAAATTCCTTCATAACCAGAAGCAACTTTAATTTTCGGTCGACAAATTGGAGCAGAGTTATCCGTTTACGTACATACTTCCATTTACAGTCACAGAATATACTTATTTTTCCATGTGTCTCAAGCCATGTATAAGTAGTAGATTTGGTTGTAAGGCATCCTCTCCTGCTTGCCTTGGATCTCCTTGGTCAACGAATTATTACTTCCCCTCCACAAGGAGAACTTAGACTATCCCAGCTGATAGCAAGGGCCCGCTAACTATGCGGAGAGTCACAGAATAATCTGAAGATTTCTATTTAATCTGTCTTTTTACAAGAAAGACGATAACTCAGCAATTCAATCCTTCTTAAGAGATATTCTCTATATAAAACAGTAAGCTGAAGTGAGCTCATTGAGAACAGGGCTTCCAGAGCTCTTCGAATCTGGAATTCCTGCCAAAGAGACATTGGACCAAAATGGAGTTTACGACCCCACAAAGTCTACAAGTATCACCCGACCTAGCCTGCTGTGGTATGGTGGATGGTAGTATCGAAAATGTGCCGTACTAAACTTCTGGAGCAGCTGCAACGGGCTTCTTGCCAGGAAAACTCCCTCAACAAAGGCTCTGGAGTTTATCCTCAACATCCAGCCAATATACATACAAATTATATATCACTTTGGGCGTGGTATCATACTCGGACTTATTAAGGAACTCGGGTTAACCTGCGATGTGACCGATAAAAGAGGATACACAAGGAACTAAACGGTAGTAGAAGAAAATAAAATTCCAGACCAACTGTGCCGCTCGTACATCTAGGCAAAAGGGAACTTAGCAACCTTGTAAGGGTCATCATGGGGCACCTACCCTTAATCCCCATCTACAGTAGATCTGGCAGAATGCAGATCAGAAGCGGAGGATGATGGGACGCTGGAACAATATCCACGAGAATGCGCGGCCTTCAATCGGATGAGAAAGACATGGGGCAGCTGGGACTTAAAGGCATAAGGGTTTTTACTAAATTATCTGAGTTTCTGGTTAAGTCTTAAATTAACTATCCGGGAGCACAACAGGTATAGTGGAGGTCTAAAAGAAACAGCCTGCGGTCCGACTCCCCTGCGTCTCTCCTTTCAAGCAACCAAGGAACCACGCGTATCCTTCCTTTGCAAAATTTTAGAAAGATGGATGAGAGGGTGGATCCAGAGACCTTCGAGTTAGGCCTTCCACGAGTGCTCCAGAATCCGTTTTTATCAAATTATACTACTATACGAGCCGACCTATGCTGAAAATATTCATAAAAAATATAATTTTCTTAGGGTCCCTGTGTTTTTACTACAGGGTAGCCTTGCCCTTACATCCGACAACTGAAGTCATGAGCGGCACACTTGCAGTGGTGCTGGTGTGTGTGTGTTTGTGTGTCTAAGGATTTCCGTGTATGAATTTGAATTTGGAAATTTTCAGCCAAAAGGAAGCGCTCGACTCGAAGAGCAGCATGTCATGTGGCAAGTGGCTACAACTTGCAGCAGCAGCAGCAGACACTGCCACCAACACAGACAATAACACTACCGCTACCGGCACCAGCGTAGGTCGCTCTGCCGCTGGCCGCTGCAGGCGCTCTTTTAAGGAACT
The DNA here is from genome assembly GCF_001853355.1 of Bactrocera latifrons. NCBI lineage: Eukaryota > Metazoa > Arthropoda > Insecta > Diptera > Tephritidae > Bactrocera > Bactrocera latifrons. The sequence goes on from NW_017537301.1 coordinate 148,870, forward strand.
GCGGTCCATTCGAGCATGTCGGAGCATAGTGCGGTTCAGGTCAGGCGGCTGTGGCAAAAGTTTTGTGCATATATTGACTTGCCGAAGTCACACACATGCCCAAACACACACGAGCATGCAACATTTATGCAGTATGCGGCGATGCATGGTTCTAAGCGCTTAAGCATAACCGATTGTATATGTATGTGGGTATGTGTGCGCGTCGCATTGCTCAGCATCGCATGTCAAAGTTGCCGTTGTTCGGCTAATGCGCTGCAGGATAATGCGATATTTGTTAAAGTGCATAATGACAGGAAAGTTGACACAAATTAGCAGGACTTGAATTAATTGTGGCCGCAACCGACCGAGCGACCGAGCGACCAGCCTAGACTGGCTGTCTAACTGTACGACTGACTGTCGGTGTTCGAATGGTCGCACTCGAATGAGCGGACAGCCGGACGGACGGTCAGCCAGCCAGTGTAACAAGCATACTATTGTTGTTGTACACCCTTTTTGTTTTTGCTTTATTTACATTGCCACAATTGGTGGCCGAGAACGGGCAGCGGAGGTGCGCTGCGAGACGTAATGCGCCAAAGTTTCTGATGGTATTTTGATACGGATGACGAAACTTTAAGCGAACCTTCACCGCTTCTGTCTGCCAACTGCCAAGCGTACTTATTATAGGTAAAAGCTGGTATAGGCATGGGCTTACAAGCTTTCTGCGACTAACTTGCTTGAGTTTCTCGCTCCTCATTCCGTTAGTGTGCCGTTAGGCGACTGTTAATTCGTCCAAGTTTTGATTGTGCTAGAATTAAGTTGCATGCTGCATGTTGCATTTTCCTGTGTGTTAGTGTCCTTTTGCGTTGTTGCAATTTGATGAAGTTGCTCGATTTGATGAGTTGCATAAGTTGCTTTTGCGTTTGCTCTTTCGCCTTGTGGCATGTGCTGGCCTAGCTGTTTGCATAAGATTTGGGTATTGAGGCTATTTAATAAGGCCAACTGGTTTGCAAATATAATAACTGTTCATATTATTTAAATAGCTTCTTTGGTTTGTTCGTTACATTTCGTTTTAGTAGGCGCTGTAGGCTTCTCTCAATTTGTTATTTATGCACAGCTCTAGGAGAGCGGGCTTTAATCAGGTCACTTGCTTAGTTAGTAGTAGTCGAAGTCAATGGGTAGTGGCTATGAAGGTGCTGCTTCTTCTTCTTCGTTTTTAGGGTTATAGCCGAGTTTACAATAGCACGGACGCTGCTGTTTCGTTTTCATTGGCGAAATTTTTTACGTCGTGAGTCCTAAACTCAGTGCACAATCTTTGGGATGGATTTTCCGCCTTTTCCCCTTAGCTCGCCTTTTGGCTACCCAACGAATACTTGGTCTAAGACCGGAAGTCGTGAGCTGCTTTAGCCATATCTAAAAGAATCGTTTCTAGCCATTCCCATGTGAATTGCCTCAGAGACTTGTGTGTACATACTTCCCCATGACTACATCTACGCAATATCACGGCTTTGAAAAGTTGTAAGTAAAAATAACAAAACATCTCAATTTATGTTTTGAGAGACGTTTACAACTTAACACTGCTTTATATATAGCTGTGTTCTGGTTTATTTTTCCCCAGGTACCATTGACTAATTTTAATAAAATAATAGATAAATTTCATAAAATGAGTTGGAGATTCGGAACTCAGATTCCAGACTTTAAGACCAAACCATCTTAGCTCGTAAGTATGTGTCTTCATAAATCTTTGTACATCTATTTCAAAATTTCTCCTTAAAAGGGGAGCCTGATTTAGAAGCTTCAAAAAATCGATTTTTTGAATTTTTTTGTTTGCTTAAATTTCTTTAAAAATAATCTAAGCATATGTCCCCAAAGTTATATTGATGGGAATTCGAAATATTTTCGAAGCTAAAAAACATATGGTTACCGAGCGTCCAGCATATATATCAGCGCTTGGACAGAAAGCGAAAACTTTGACGCACGATTTCTCGGTTTTTTATTTCTACGATTTTTCTTAATACAATTAAGAAAATAATAAGAATTGATAGAAAAAAAGACTAAACGTCATATGGAATTGGGGCATAGTTTATTATATTTGGCATTAAATTATCTTCTACCTAAACTAAAAAAGACTAAGGAAAGTAAAGTTGAACATATTTTTAAAGAACATAAATTCAAATATTTTTTGGTCAAAAACCACCTTTTCAAATTTATACAAAAATTGTAGATTTTACATTTCTTTGGAATTTTTTTAGTTTAACTAGAAGACAAATTATTAAAAAAATATGAATATCTTTGAAGTTTTTGTTTCCGACAGAAATGGCGACCTGCATCCTGCCCGCCGTCTGACAAATGCACATGCGAGATACAATTGCTTCCCAAAGACAGAATATCAAAGATTGCGTATCCAAAAAATTTATGAATGATGTTTAAACATATAACCATAAACCCTAGAAATTTCGCCTCAATCAATTTTTACTTTCCCTCCCAAAAACCTCCTAAAGGAAACCAAATTTTTTAGCCTTTAAAGCTCCCCCCCTTAATTGATTCAGTCTTATGTTAAAATGTTCGTCATACGCCCAGGTGGCAACCAAACTCGTGCGCATTTCTTGCTTATTGAAGATTTCACATTAAGTAGGAAGTTTTTTGACATACAAATGCATATATAAATGTAATAAGCAATTAAAATATATGCAACTAATCCTTTTTCCAAATTTAATTAGTTATTAAAGATAAGTAGATGTAAGAATAAGTGGAAAATAGTAATTATTATTAGAATATTATACATGTATTTGTTTCCAACTTGCCTAATTATTGAGCGACGATTTTATGTCACCCATTGGAATTCGAAGAGAAACCTTTTGTGGTAGACTTATGAATATGTGCTGTGTACAAAAAAAAAAAATTACAAAAGCACTCTATATAAACAGTGACTCACGAAATTGAACACGGATCAATACGTAACTAATCGATGATAAAAACACTTAATTTGTCGTAAAAAACGTGTTTTGTTGTATTTCACATTTTTTTTATTTTGTTATAAAAAAGAAAAGACTTTTTAACTGAAGCGTCATCAATTTTTTGAGTCAGTGCATCTGAATGTGGCAATATACACAGTGTCGCCAGTGTTACACATCTAGTTTAATAAGTCTTGAAAAACATATATTTCCAACTAACTAACTCGTTTCATTACCACGAATGAGCAGTTCGATTTTTGACCTTATCATGATATTAGAGATATGTATAGATTAAGATGATCAAACAATGCTTAGAAATAGGAATGAAATGAAGCTTGCTTTTTTCCATTTTCGGAAAATCTCCGACAATGACTTTTTCTCACTTATCATTAAAATCTTGCTGGGTAATATGCTTCAGTAGACCACAGTGAGAGTTTTTGGTAAACAGCGACTTCGAAGGCTTCAAATTTCGTTCGATTACGCTGATATAAACAAAGTCAAGATTAAATTCTTCACAGAAGACATTTTGAGAGATGTGAGATGATTTTCGCTTTTGACAGCAGTAAATATAATAAAAGTAAGGGTGTGGTGGCAGCGTGAGATAGGGAGTAAGGTGGCAGAATAGTAAGATGCTCTAAATTGATGAACACTTGTGCAGTTGAGTTTCATACACTGAAAAAGTTAGGTTTCTTATCTTAAGGTACCTTGCCACATGGAAAATATGAAATTGATAACAGCGCAATAAAAGCTAGTATTTGACAGTAACAGTCCTGCATTCCTTAACAAGAGAAACTCAAAGATTCAACGCCTTTCGAAACCACCCTTGCCACCACCCACATAGAATTCCCAGCCTGACCTTTCGAAGAAAGTCCAGCAATTTCCAATGAAAGACAATTTACTTTAATATTCAATATAACTTGGTTTGATTGTATTCTAATGATGTCATAATATATGAGGCACAAACCGTTAAAAACCATAGTTGGCTTCATTATTCATGGCGAAATTAGAACGCAGAAAGTTATTTATAATTTCAGGAAGATTTGTAGTGAATTGGCGACCTACGGTGAAATTGGCAAACTTTTGTCTCTTTATACACACACACACATACACACCGGCTTATTTAAATGCAGTACTTAACTACAGTTATACTCTTCGGAGCAGAGATAGCGCACAGGCCGTCTTGTGTGAGTGTATTGGTGTGTACGTTTGTTTCCTTAATTAAATACAGTTGTAGTCTGCAAATATTACCGAAGTCGGCCGAATCTATGCCAACAGCGGCAGCTTCAATAACAACAAACAATATTGTTGTAGTCATTTCATTGAACAGGACATTTTCTTAATTGCGAAATTTCTCACATCTCAACAAATAATTGCACATCGCACCCTTTCGATTCTTGCCCTAACACCAACAGCACACTGCCCCCCACCGCGCTCAGCCTCAGCGACATTACGCTTATGAGACAAGTTTCACTTAACTTTCTGTACACTGTGTCAGAGCGCGCGCGGACCGCATGCGACCCACCGACGACACTGTAAAACACTCTGTAATGGCATTGTGGATTAATTAAAGATCGAAATGGAAAATTTAAATACTTCAAATTTCTACACGAAATGATTGTAGGCCAAAAACAATAACACTAACACTAACAACAACAGCAATGTCGCAGAGAAGTGACAAAAACTGACGACGAATACGAAGACGACAAAGGAAATTGCTGCGCTGGCAAAGACCAGACAAAACGGGCGCGTAGGACAGGCCGAAAGTCTCGACGATGCGGAGTCAGCAAATTTCGTTGTCAGAAACGTGAAGCTTTTAATGAAATTACGATTGTGCATGGAAGGCGCGTCAAGGCAACTGATTGGCACTGAATAGTTGATGTTCGCCTTGGCTGCTAAAATGCGGAGAAAACGCTAAGATGGCTCAAGGAAATCCATTTCGAGTAATTGTCGTAATGAGGGAAAGCGAAATTGCGCTGTGACATGAAGAATTAGCGATGATTGGAGATATTTAAAACTTTGCTATAAAACAGAGTGGGGTCAACATGAGAAAGGTGGAGGCAGGTTAGTAGAAATAATTGAAGTTAGTTTGTCTCTTAAGAGTTAGTATAGAATAGGGGCTTTAAATTCGTTAAGTTGCTAGCTCTGTAGATGGAAATGGCGATGGTCTCCAGGTTTGCGCAATAAACTTGAGTTTATTATTTCTTTCGTTGTCTAACATTAAGCACCTCTTATGAACACGAACACGAACCGTTTTAGAATGAAAGCTTAGAAAACATTTTTAGTTGATGCTTTAATCTATTAAGAACCGTATTCAGTCAATAGGTGTTGATCCAGCTATTCAACGCTGGATCAGAAGCCTTTCGGCTTCTAGTCGGATAGACTGTAGAGGTACTCCCCAAGTTGGAGTGCTATCTCCGCTTCTATGGACACTAGTGGTGAATAAACTGTTAAGGAACTTGGAAGATGGCGGCATATAGGGAAGGCGTAATAAGGAAAAATATTGTAAGACCATTAGTAGTATTATGACCACCGCTCTCAACACAGTCTATTTTAGAAGCGAGCATCGCAACTGCGTCTGGGGGTTGAAACCAGAGAAAACGAATTCTGTGGTGTTTCCATTCTATAAATTGGACACAACTGTCTCTCTAGGACCACACCATGTACTTTGGGGTAGTTTTGGACAGCAAGTTGTTGAGCAAGCACAATGTGGAAGAAATAGTCCAAAAAAAAACAAATAGAAACAATGGAGCATCCCAAGTGCACTTGTCGCGCATTGGTAAGACTACGCTGTAAGCATCTGTTACCACAATATGAAATACTGTACGATATCGACAGTGAAGCCGCGGATGTCTTCTCTTCGTGGCCTTAGCAAGTGAACTCCATCTGGTATCGCAAAGAACCAAACTAGTCTATGCGTGGTGTTTTGGCCTACCAGATCTAACCTAACGGAAACCCCAACATCTCTAACTTATAAATCCTTTCGGCGTTTGACAATTAAAGAAAAGCCGTAAACTCGTGTTTATTATTCACTTATGAGTTAAGCACTAAAAGCTGTAAGAAATCTTTTCCTGAAGTTGAACTTCTCGCCACAGCTATTTTGTGTTAAGCTCCACTTTTTGTTGACAACGTGGAAGGAAAAATATTGTAATCTTTGAGAGCATAAACACACAAATACCTTCTGACAGCTGGCACTTTTCATACAAAAAATTTTACCGTACTGTGAGGTCACTTACCTGAAAGTGAAAGGAAAGAGAAATTTTATCAAAGACATAATAAGCAAATGTAAAAATTTTAAAGCCTCTATTGTCTCTAAATTATACCCTGAACAGGGTATATTAAGTTTGTCACGAAGTTTGAACACCCAGAAGGAAGCGTCGGAGACCCTACAAAGTATATATATAAATGATCGGTATGTCGAGCTGAGTCGATTTAGCCGTGTCCGTCTGTCTGTATACTATATATACAAACTAGTCCCTCAGTCTTTAAGATATCGTTTTGAAAATTCTCAAACGTCATTTTCTCTTCAAGAAGCTGCTCATTTGTCGGAACTGCCGATATCGGACCACTATAATATATAGCTGCCACACAAACTGAATAATCGGAATCAAGTTCTTGTACGGAAAACATTCACATTTGACAAGATATATTCACGAAATTTGGTGCAGATTACTTTTTAAGATAACAATGTATCCCCGAAAAAAAATTGTTCAGAACGGATTACTATAGCATGTAGCTTCTTTGCAAACCGAACACATAATTACTAAAAGAAATGCACCTGTTTAGGGTATATTAGGTTCGGTGCAGCCGAAGTTAACGTTTTTTCTTGTTTTCTTATAAGGTCTGTCAAACGCACGCCACAAATTAAGCTTAGTTCTGCAGCATCATTGCCTCTGCTTCGAATATGCCAAGTACTCACATCACAAGTCTGCATCTGCGCACATACTTATATCTGCATATAAATGTATATATAGAAACATTACAGGAGAGCTCATTAATTTCCATGAGTAGTTCAACATCACCTTCTGCCCCTCAAAGCGCACACATCAAGACCACAGAAAGTCAAACGCACATACACGCGTGTAACTGTGAATTCATTAGACATATATATTATATAAGCAATAACAGAAATTTGTCATTAGCATAATGACACAATAAAAAATAAATACATAAGTACCACAATAATACGGCGAACGCAAATAATATATATTTGTATTAATAAGGAACCTTTTTGCCGAAAAAGTTGCCTTTCTGGTATTTTGTTTGGAGAGAAGATTTTTATAAGTGTTTTTTCGAGTCAGACTTGAGATTTAAACTTTCATATTATCATTAAGTATATAAAATGCTGTTTACATTTTGGCACACGCAACAGCAATAGAGCTCTAATGCACCTCAGTACTTTTAAAGAAACATTAACTACTCAGGAAAAAATGTATATTACATTAATTCGAAAAAGAATGTTAGTCAAACTATTTTTACTAGTTTTATTTACCAGAAAAAAGTTTTATAGATACATAATATATCTATTGTTTTATATATGTTTCGATTTTCTTAAATAGCAACCTAACTTCTCGCTGTACATCTTTACAGAAGCAGTCTTGCTATTTTCATATAAATATATATTTGTAATCTTTTGCAATATCAGTGTCTGTTAACCTCTCCTATTTGTATGGACCATTTGAAATCACTGATATGGAAATACTAATGTCAAAAAAATGCAAATCATTCTAAATAGCAAGCAGAATGTGTGATTACAAAGCGAATTGCCCACAGTCAGCATACCTCCGCACGTTTATGAAACAAAAATTATTTCTAGCATAACATTTTCCTTTTAATATGACATTTGGTTAAATGTGTATTGAGAAAAGACCACAGTATTTTCGCTAAATAAAATGTGGCAAATAGTTGAAGTATACATTTAGGCGAATATGATTTATAACAGACAGCGGTAACTAGTCGATGGGATGAAGCAAGCTGGCAGTTTGATATTCAAATTAAACGAGTGGGTTTTTCAGCAAATTATTTGCAAAGGTCTATTTGTAAATTTTATTGAATAAACCTAATAAGAAAATATTAATTGAATTTTTTACGCAGAGACAAGTTATTTAAAATAGCACTTTTCTATAAACAATAATATATTCATTCCATTTGTAGACCTTAACAATTTTTATTATTATTATTTTTTTTTTTTCTAAGAAGCTCCTTTCAATAAAATTGGGTTTATAAGCTCATGCTCTTCTGTGCCACTATTTAGTATCGTGTCTAAAGGTGGATAATATGTTAATCATAAAAATATATTATTGTTGAGATTTAAAAAATATTTCATGTATTTTATAAAGCTTCTTTTTTTACATAACTTGTATAGACTGTAAACTAAAACTATTAAACACATATTATCCGTATAGGATTGGTATACGAGTATAATCTATATCTGCATGGAAACGAGTTTTCTTCAAGTATTTAGCACAAATGTCTGCTGGAAAAGCAATAAAGAGTTATACAAGAAAAATGCCTCAGCACAATGCTTTCGGCTGTTATTTCTGCTCAACTTCGATGCTCATTTATTCTAGTTCAACACATACTCAGCAATTTATTTGCACATAGGCAAACATACGTAAACAAAGGGTGAACAAATAGGAGTAGTTTTAACTGTATTTGATATAATAAGTGTAAGAAAGCCCTAATAGATATTAAATAAATATAAAATTCCGTATTAGGTATAAAACTTAGCTAATATGTGCCTAGATGTAGGCAATACTGTATTTTTTGAACTATAATTTATATTTTGATGAATGAAGTAGAATTAAGGGTTTAGGTAAAGAGTCCGCGTGGCATGTAATTGTTCCAGAAAGAGTGATATTTGTTTTTGTTCCCTAATTCTAAAATGTTTTCGAGGTATTATTAAGGGTTTACATGAACTTTCGGCTTTCAAAAAATCAACTTCTTTTATTGCTTTATTAAATTCTACAACAGCTCTAGAATATAGTCTATTATTTACAAGTTGATCCAACTAATAGTTTCAGAGATATAACCTTGACAAATTGTGCACTGGAGGCTGCTAGGCTAAGAGCGCCGTCTTTAAACCCGTTTTCTCGAAACTGTGTTTTTGAAGTCGGTTGACATTTATGGAGAACTACTCAACTGCTCTTCACAAAATTTTACACAGGTCGTTGAAATACAATTCATAAAGACTTGAGCGAAGGATTTCTTTTTATCGATTACAACTATTTGAAAAAAAAAATACTCGATTTTTTCACAGAAATTTTAAATTTTTTGGAGAAATTCCAAAACGAATTCTCAGTTTTTTTTACCTTGGTTGGAGTTCTAAGGTTTTAATGAAACTACATATTTTTTCGCTTTAGATGAACCTGTAAGGAGTTAACCTGCCAACGTAGGAGCATCTTTCTTTCCAAGGGGTCACCGGAAATGGCGTAGCAAAGGCAGAGTTTAAAACAAATTTTGTTTTTTTGTCAAAAATTTCAGAATTTCTTTCTTCTTTGTTAGTAGTGTAAGTTTGTAACAACAAAAGTTTTAATAAAATATTTCATTTTTTATATGAGAAAAGAATATTTAAAGAATTATTTTGATTAAATCACATTTTGCTTAAAAGAAATTTTTTCATTTTTAGTGGTTTAGTTTTAAACTATTTTTTCAAGTTTAAATTATCAAAATTATGTCTTTTAAATTTACAAGAATAAAAAAATGTGTCTAATAACGACACCCACTAACACTTAGTTGCGCAAACATTAACGACAGTGTAGGCAAGCACACATGACTCCTTAATAATTTTTCGCAAGCAATCAATCTGCCAGTAGGCCAGCAGTTTAAGGAGCAAACAGCAGGATTTTTGGTCTAACAAACAAATATTTTCCCAAAAAAACACCAACAACAACCGGCAGCTTCATTTAAGCGCAGTTCAAATGCAAAACCAAACACGCCTGTGTACATAATAAATTACAACTTTTCTAYWCACACACACACAGACACGTATTTTATACACAACTGCAAGTATGCATGTGCTTAACTGTGTGTAGGGGGAGAGGAAGTGCATTGCTTGTACGCTTTCTAAATTCTAAAGTGTGCCATTGCAAAATGTAGTGCAATGCCAGCAGAGCTGACGAAACTGGCAGAACGGGCTGCACCCAGCAAGCGAAATGGAATTGAGGCTGACAGCGCGACACACAAGCGCACGAACCTGCWGCTGGGCAGCATACATTCAGGCGTGCAGCATACGAGGCGAGGATGCGGCAGCCGCCAGACAGCCGGAGCACCCAGTCGAGTGGTGCTGTGCATCAGGTCATGTCAGTGCGCCCCGCTTGAGTATTTTTTAATATTTTCCTTTCATTGTCACTTGACATTTGATGCTGGCGTAGCTGCCGCAGCTGCTGCTACCACACTTTCTGTGTTTATGTATGTGGGAGTGTGCGTGTTGTTGTTGTGTTCAGCACTTCACTGTCTTCGCAGCACACCATCGGTTGGTTGTATTTATTAAAGTTTCGGTTTTTTCCACTTTCGTTAAGCTGCTGTAGCTGTTGTTGCAGCATAGTTAATGCCACAGCTTGCATGCCAACGCACGCATAGGGGCTTACAAAGCAAGCTCTGCCCGCAGTGTCGTTCATCTGCAGCGCGTATATGATATTTATATATAGTATGTACACGAGTGTGCGTGTGTTTTGTGGCACCCGTGTGCGTCGGTTGTAATTGCAAAATATAGTAATATAAGCGCGGCATCCTCTTTCACTCGCAGGCATCGCAAATACAGTGCAGCACAAAAAGAGTGGACCAACAAAAAAATTTTGCACAACTCGAAGAATTCCGCGCTTAGCTTTGCATACTAAGCAAGCACAGTGGGACGATGCTCTACATCGGATTGAAAATTATTTGATCTCACTTTTTTGAATTCTGCTATGATTCAAAARCGATTGTGAGTGTGACTTGACTAAAGTATGCCTAAAAGTAGGCAACAAATTATTTTATTGTGATTTTTCGATTTTCAGTACAATATCGAAGTGACAATATATTGAGTAAAGATCTTCAACCAAAATTAATTAAAACTTTGCAATTTCAATTTGGACTCTACTATAAGCAWATATAAACAAAYTTTCTGAAAGAGTTGTCAACCATAYGAAGACATGATTTTACAAAATTAAATATAATAATTTAACAATTAGAAACATTTTGAATAATAATAAATTGTGAATATCTACCGAAAAGTGTAAAAGCAGGGTTGCCACCTAGTACAAAATTAACAAAMTCAAAAATTTTGTAACTTTTTTGTTTCGAATACTGCATAGATAAATACGGAAAACCTAATGCAATATTTCTACGAAAAGTAAAGTAACAGGGTTGCTAACTAGTTCAAAAATTATAAAGACCAAATATGGATTTAGAAAACAAAATTTTTTTTTTTTTTTTTTTTTTGGAAATATAATAGATAAATGAAGAACCGTAACACAATCGTTCCACCGCAAAGTATTATAACAGGGTTGTCAACTAGTTCAAAAATTATTAAAACCAAATATATTCAAACTTTCTTTCTTTCGAATATATATTGATAAAAACGTAATACTTCAACCAAAATTAAAAAGTATTATAACAGGGTTGCCAACTAGTTCATACAATTTTAAAACCAAATACATATGTGGAACTTTTTTTTTGTTTTTTTTGTGTTTTTGAAAATATAATAGGTGAACGATAAAAGCGTACACATTTTCTAATTAGCATTTTAAATGGACTTTATAAGCAAATATAAACATATTATATAATAGAGTTGCCATCTATATGAAAATTTGAACTTTAAGAATTAAATGGATTATTAAAACAGGATTGCCAACTAATTGAAAATTATAAAAGAACAAAAATGTTTGCACTTTTTTTTTTGAATATTTAAATAATATGATGTAATAGCATAACAGGGTTGCCAACTACATACAAAATTATCAAAACCAAAAATTATGAAATTTTGGAGTATATAATAATATAATATATTTTGTCATTAGTGAAAGAACAAAGGTAATTAAAAATTTATAACAGAGTTGCATTTSAATGTAAGTTATATTTCAATTCCAACGGAAACAGAAATAAAGAAAAGTTTTTAAATACGAAAATGAAGTGAAATAYTTGCATTATGCTAGAGTGGCATAGGAAGTGGAATGTAATGTTAATGACCTTTTTTTATTGAAACGAATCTTTTTATGGTTTCAAAAAATATTTGTGTCATAATGGGGTTTGAAACAAAATATTTGTCAACAGGCACACAGGCGCAGGGGTTACAGTTGCATAAGATCTAGAAACATAGCTGATTTTTAAGTCCTTAAATCTAACTTTGCGAAATGTGATG
>NW_017537301.1:161371-189198 GCF_001853355.1 Bactrocera latifrons
TTTTTTTTTTTTGCAATATAAAATTTTGTTCTTTTGCCCACTGTGCTCCCACAAACCGCGATTGCACTCACTCACAGGCATAAAGATGCAAATGCAGTAGCGTAATGGGGGCTTYCACATATGTTTACATGTGTGTGTGTGTTAGCAAGGCTAAAACTTACATATTTGGTAAAATATTCTATCTAGATTAAAGCAAATTCCGTTGGCAGACAACAGTAGAATCGGAGGCAAGCAATAGAGAAGCGAGGAAGTTCAAAGAATATTTGGAAAAAGTGCGCGCACTTGGTTTCAAGGGAACAAGAGAAGAAGTTGATGCATAAATCGCCACAACGCGGCTGTATATGGGCATAAATATTACAATGCACATATATGTGGGTTTAAACAAAAGTTTTTGAAAGGAATACAAAACACGTATGTAACACCGTTGCACTCTCACCTGTGACACAGTCAGAAGTTGGAATAAATGTGTGTGTTTTTATACATATATATATATATATATGTATGTATGCGTGTGTATGTATAGATGTATACTTGTATTTTCATTTTCCGCTTATCTTAATTCCATATTAATTTACACCCTGCCCCTCAGGTGCAAGTTTTAATGATACGCCACGTGGGTGAAGGTGTGTCGGTGTGTGTTACACGTTGCTTATGAATACGCACTCATACAATTTGAATTAATGTAATTTGAAATTCACCCGCTACAGCTCCCCAAATGTGCTCCAAACCGATTTAATCTTTACTCTTTCGTCCAAACACACACACACGCGCATTTACTTATATGCAAGTATTTGCACAGCCAGCCGTTGGCGCTGACACTGTTGCTCCTGCCGTTGTTTTTGCTGTTTTTGTTCCACTCCCCACGCCAAAAGTTGCTTAACTGTGAACTGTGAACTCCCAAATGTGCCGAGGAGTTATGCGTTAACGACAAGACGCGAGCATCTGCCAGCCGACACCTGCCACCGCCGCCGGTGCCAACTTCACCGGGACTGTTCTTCTTATGAACTTTGTTTATCTAACCAMGCCATCGAGTGGCCAAGTCGAGCCTAGCTGAGTCAAGCAAGCACACCAGGYATCAACAAGAACAACAACAACATTTATTTTGATTTCTGAACTGCTTGCCACAAAGCCACACGCACACACGTCCACACATATGTGGGCGCACACCTTGAACGCAGCTGCTCGGACTCACCTACACAAATACACAACAAAAAAAATTCATACTTTTCATTTTGCACACACACACATCCAACCGAAGTTGGAGCTTGACTTTTTGAAACTTTTAGCAGCGTTTTTCACTTTTAAGTAAAAATAAATAATTCACACCTGCTGTGCTCAAGCGGGCTGAGCGGAGCACTGTGTTAACTTGTCATGTGTCTGTGTCTGTGTGTGTGTGTGCGGCAAATGTTGGCCGAGCAGTGGGGGAAGTGCCATTTAGTTCAGCACGAAATGAGTTGCTTCTGACAGATTTGAGCTTTCGCTCAAAAATTGGATAGCCAAACAACAGACAAAGTTGCACACAGCAATGCAAAAACAAAAGCAACACACAAAACCAGAATAATGCGAAACAAAACCAACACCTACAACAAAAACAACATGAACAACAAYAGCAGCAACCAAATTACAAAAGTTTGGCCCAGAGCTGCTAAAGCCAACATTGTTTCGACTTTGCCGTCGACATTGTTCGCACTTGAGCTTACTCATTGTGCTTCTCCTTGCACTTCGCCTTGATTGGTTGTTGAGCCAAGATGGCTTTGAATGATTTCCGCAATCTTTGCACTATATTTGCCATTTGTTGTTGGCGCACTATTGGTCCAGCACCCATACACCGACACACACTCACACATATACACGTGCGCTGGCCAGTTGAGCGTAGAGCTCATAAAACGAAGTTGCTTTTCAAGTTTGATATTTCCCGGTGAACTGCAGGAAGTCATTGATGAAAGTGAGCAATTGCTGCTGTGAAGAGTTGCACAAGCGCTCCCTAAACGCAGCAGCAAGAACCAAATTGTATGCTGTTCATTGTGCGGTTGTGAATGGGGCAGATAATAAGATAAAATCTTGAGTTGCTATGATATTGATCAAACTTAGACTGAGTATAAATCAGCATCGATTTTCTAACTAAAGTTGGCTTGTTCAGAGKCCCTRTAAAGTATATATATATAAATCYATGTGTAAAACTTCAGATTGATATCTCGAAATTCGAGAGACGAGTTCACGAATTTACATTTCATATATAGTCTTTTGAATTTCGAGATATCAATCAGTAACAAGCATGTAGCTGCCGTGCAAACAGTTCGATCAAAATCAAGTGAAAGATATTTGTTTACCTTTTATGCCATAATAAAATCAACTGTGAAGGGTATTATAGCTTCGGTGGCGCATTTTACGTCGAGATCTTAAATTTAAAGCGTTCAAAATACAGCTAGTGGAAGAACTGAATGCGCTCGCCCTTCCCAAGCGACATCACTTCGCTCTATAGACTCTTGAAAAGTTTCAAGAAGGTCGAACGCTTTCGAGCCAAATTTTTTCAGCGATGAGGTAAATTTCTGATCAGTCGATATAAGCGAAATTCCTACATTTGGGACGAAGAGCAACCTGAAGAAATCCAAAAGCTGTCATTTCAGTTGGAAGAAACAAGATTTGGTGTGGTTTGTGAGACGGTGGAACCAATGGAGGACAAATACAGTGAATTAGACAAAGCGCAAGGGTAGATTTGATTATAAAATATATCTTTATCAAGGAGAAGTAACTGTCACTAAAGAAAGCTTACTGTTACCGAGTACCGCCTACTACAGAAAGGTGACATTTCAGGCTTGTACGCGAAAGAAGTGTGAGTATTGAGCTTACTAAAAGGTGGGCTCACATTTTTTAGTTGTATTGAACATTATTAATACTTGCTTCGAGATTCTTTGAGCTACAGCTTGTATAGGTAGCTGGTTACAGCAGAATCGCTGGAAACATCGAAGCTGACAAGCTTAAAAGGAGAAAGGAGTCTTGTCTGCTTCTAATACAATAATAATTATTATCAGACATGAAAAGTTTCCAACCTTCATTATTCTCTTACCATTTCCTGCTAGATAACTGGACTTGGCTTGTCTTATCAACTACTGATATTCACAAAGCTTTCTGACACCAATGAATGAGTAAGACATTTTGTGAATTTTTAGGCCTCAGCAAGATTTATATTAAACTAAAAGCATTTGGCTGTATTACCTTCTTTTAAGCAATCTAGCTAGGATCGCAAATAACCATTGTAGTAAATATGATAAGAACATTTGCTATTTTTCCTCACTTTTTCAACTATAGATTAATTCACCACGATCATATTAAGTGATTTCTCAAATTCATTTTTTTTTTTGTACTAAGAAACTTCCTAATATTTCTAGGGCATGTGAAAATTGTCCAAGCCTTGTAATATTCGAAAACATGTTCGGTGTTTTKCTTTACTATACGGTAAATTTTGCGCCGCAATGTAGGCAACGTTATTAATTATATTTTTTAAATGTGAAGGATAATAATAAAAAATCACAAATAAAAACAATTGAAAAAGGTRTACTCTTTAATATATAGAAAGAGAACCAAATAGACTTTTTACCTTTATAACGCAAACTATTAATAYTTCAGTAAAGTATATTTTTGAAAATTTTATACTCTCGCGTCAACTAACCTAGAAATATCGCAATTCACCATACTTGATGATTATTATTCTTTCAACACTCACTTGCTTAAACAGGCAATATATCAACGTTTTCTGTGACMCGAAATTAAACACGAGTAAGAAACTTTAATCGGAAATTTGTTATGCAAACAGTAGAGCTTAGAATCACTCAAATTCGCAGGTTCTGCAGGTTCTGCCACAGTTATAAAAACACACACACAGACTGTCATTCAAAAATACACCACCAGCGGCAAAATTGCGTTGAAAAGTGTGTCACAACTTTTTGTTTGCTCACTTCGTTCAACCGAAATTGGGTCAAAGGGGCTGTGCTAGAAATCCAGTCAAAAGCAAAAATCAACCCTCGCACCAKTCGCGCAGATGTCGACAATTGATATGCGGCTAATATGACATAATTGCTACAAACGAAGTATTTGCTATGACAGATGAATGCTTTTGCGGTGAATTGAACGGCTCGAAACACTTCTAATAACCTAAACCGCTATTTAGCGGCACGTCTCAAGGTGTGCGTGTAGAATTGTGGATAAAATTATATATGAGTGTCTATATATGTATGTGTGTGTATTCGCTGCGGAGTAAGCATAATGCCTAAAATTTGGCTCAAGGTTAGCAAAGCATTTAATACCGAAAGCCAAACAAGAACGACTGGTGCGTTGGGGATAAAATTATATATGAAAAATATACAGGAGTACTTAATYCACAGGATGCCAGTGACGCTGGCTTTGTCACGCACAGAAGTATTTGCCGAAAAGACATTCGAGCTGATGGCATATTACACAAGTAAACAATTAAGATTGTGGAATTGAGCGAAAGCCAGACTGATTGCTATAAATATATTGAATTTTGCTGCAAAAAATTAAACTATTTTTACTTTCTGTAATGTAATGTTGCGTGGAGCTTTGTAGAAAATAGCCGGCTGTATATAATGGTTAGATGGGGATTAAATTTGTATAGAAGAAAGACATCACTTTGACTTAGCCACTCCTCTAAGCTCAACCAAGGCAGGTTGTGTCTCYGAGAACACGATGTTGAAGACATTTTGGAGCTGATAATAGTCTAAGAGCTCACTCGAAGTCTTGCAATAGTGCTTGATCACAGCTTTCGGGTATGATAATTGCCTTCTCAGTGGACTGAAAAATCTTAAAATATACAAACCGTATAATTAGTGCTAACTTCAGGTAATATAATCCCCGTCAATCTTTGTATTTTAACTTTAAACCATTTGAGTTTTTTTTTTTTCATTATTAAAATGGGTTTGAAACTTTTCTAAACCCGCGAAGTGCTCCTAAATGTAGGCAAAATGTTTTTCAAAAGAAGAAATTTTAGAGTAAAATACTAATATCTTAGCCATCATGCATAGTTTTAGGAACTTAAATTGTTCAACTCTTCTTCTAAAGGCCATAAACAAATGTCTTATGAATTATAGTGCGGCTAAGAAAAAATTTCTAGGTATTCCTCTATCGTGATCTCGCRYTTACCGAYTCATTYAAAACACATTWACTTAAATGAGAACAACTAGCAATTATATTGTGCCACAAGCTACTTATATTCAGTCAAGATTATTTTTTCATTATTAAAATGGGTTTGAAACTCTGCTAAATCCGCGAAGTGCAAAATGTTTTTCACAAGAAGAAATTTTAGAGTAAAATACTAATAACTTAGCTATGATGCATGGTTTTAGGAACTTAAAATTTTCAACTCTTCTTCTAAAGGCCATAAACAAATGGCCTTTGAATTATAGTGCGGCTAAGGAAACATTTCTAGGTATTCCTCTATCGTGATCTCGCGCTTACCGACTCATTTAAAACACATTAACTTAAATGAGAACAACTAGCAATTATATTGTGCCACAAGCTACTTATATTCAGTCAAGATTATTTCCAATATATATATATATATATCATATCTTTTACCTTAATCTCTACTCTGTAAAAGTCAATGGCAAACATATTCTAAAGATTCAGTATTTGGCGATATATAAATGTACATGTATGAGAGTCTTGGAATGAGCGTAAATGTGTTCGAAATYAAGATAAACGTTTCAATGTCACCTCTTCCCCAAGCCGCGATTTGCGCTTTTCAAATTTTATTTACTTTATCTTCCACTTGCATTTGTATTTTGGTTAGTTGGCTGAAAAYTTACAATGTGCCTTTGTGGCTGCCACTTTGGAAATTATTTCCGCAAAATTAATGTCGTTCAATAGCCTTCACCCGAATTTCAATGCAAAGCAATCAAATTCGTTTTGTCGCCTGCTAAACGAGGCATACAAACACTTAGCGCCGGAGAGAGCACTCAGCATTGAAAGCATTCGAAATTCTATTACTTTTGCGGCAATTATGCGTTCTCAATGGCCGTTGCGGCAAGATGTCGTGGCCCGGTCGTCATTTATCTTGCACCAATTAAGAACTTTTCAAATTTCAATTAAATTCCATATAAAGAAATACACATATATATGCCGAGTACAAGTGATGGCACGCACACCTATACTCTCTTGCTTTTCACTCTTTCTCTCTCTCTCTCTCTCTCTCTCTCTCTCTCTTCAAGTGCAAAAACTTCGCAGCCTCAAATAACATCTTTGATTTCGTCAATAAGTTTATGAGCGCGTGTTTTCTGTGCGTCGACTACATCTCTATTTGCTGTCAGTTTGACAATTCGCTTATTTCGTTTTAGAATTAAGTACCGCTCTCCACCCTAGCCGGTTATCTCATCGATTTTTAGCGAAAGCAAAGTTCAACACGCGACGATTAGCCAAAYACCGACAAGAAAAGATAGGGAGGGAGCGACGCAGACCATAAAATAAATAGCGCAAGGGAAAATGTGAAATCATAGAAGAGAAAGAGTAGGAAGTAAAGGATAAATTACACCAAAACTATTTAGCAAAACTCTACGAAAAAGGAAATCGCATGCATAACCGTCAAGCTCAACGATGTCGACTTCAATAGAAGACTTTTCATTCAAAAAAAAATTAAAGTAATCACCACCACGACCTTAAAGCTTTGCTTCCGTTGATGAAAGTCAATTAAACATAAACAAACGCCTTGAAGCTCCATGAGCTCCTTCCGGGCGGCTCTTTTAGCCGACGCCGGCTATTGACGCCGATAACGTCAGCGCTGTTAATCAAAACTTGAAGCTGTCACTTGAAAACAACAACAAATGCCAGCTTTGACCTTTAGCTGGCACATTTCAAAACTTTTAATTCGACGAGCAGCGCGGCACGAAGGCCAATCAAAGCGTTCGGCTGGTGAAAGTGAGTGCACTTGGGTTAAAATAATTAATGAATTTCGATTAATTTTAATTGAAGTCATGTAAATGTGCGGACGAAAGATTRAGTGACTTAAATCAGATTGAAGACAAGCTTTATTTATCAAATATCAAGTTGAGGAGAGCGTAGTGAAAGAAGTTATAGCTGGTTAAGCGAACTTTCAAATATGAGAAGCTCAAAGCTTTTGATGTAAAATGCTTTAACAAAAACACCAAAAAAATTKATATTCATCTAAGAACTGGTTAGTGCATGCAGCCTAAAAAATTCCGAAATCGATAAGGCTATCTCCAAAACCGCTATAAAAAAATGTTAGGCGGAACTTCCTCTAACGAGAACTTGTGCATAACAACGTCTGGACTTAGAAAAGTGGTTTAATCCAAACTTTACTGCTTTAGGTTTGGTTCGGTTAGATGGGCTCCCAAGGGTTTAAGTCTTGACCTCCCAAATGCGGGTCAGTCCAGAAGGAAGTGTAGAGTTGCTTCCATCTCATCTTCATCCATCCAACTTTTGAAGATGGTATCTGCTGGAATTTGGAGCGTTACTGTGTGACAATGGCTTATTAAAAGTCCCACAACTAGTGAGAGGAGCCTTACTGAGGGCAAAGAGGCCTCTTGCGATCGATGTTGGGTCAAAAGCACTGCTCCGCTTCTATTCTACCGATAAGGGTTCTAGGACTCTTGCTAGCTCATCAGCTTAACAAATTTCCTGCGATTGCGCTGTGGCCTTTCACTCATACCAGTCTTATCACAAAGACACTCGATGCTATTGATAGCGAAATTAGGCACTCTTCGGTCAAGCCGGAAAGCTCTGCTAATAAGTTCAAAGCTGGCATCGCCACTTTGCTGTCTGAGTGGATGGTCACTTTTCTAAAGGCGGTTGCACTTCGGAACAGTAAATCTACTGCTACCTTGTGTCTGCAGCTTCGGCCTGGAAGACGCTGAAATAGTCGGAAGGTCTAAATTCGGAGATTAGAGAGAGCTCCCAACAGTAGACCCCTCCACCAACCCTCCCCCCAAAGCTTTGAACCATACATGAAGAGGTTCACTGCTTTTCTCTTCCAACGACTTCTTCTCACCCATAACTAGAGGAGGAGCCGCCAGAGTTCGGTTTGAGGCTTGCATTGCCGCCCAGATGTCCTGCACTGTCTCACTCGTGTTCACAAAGTCCAGCTCTTTGATATATTCCAGTATTCTGCTATGTGCTAGTCCGGCTTTGACACACACTTTGAATGGATTCAAAGAAGCAACCAGGTATTTGCGATATGAAATAAGCCAACAAACAATAAAATTGAGCAAAGATACGAACACTTTTTCCAAACGAAAATGTCTTGGGGTCAAACTAACCCGCTTTGTTTAATTAAAGGAATAAAAACGCAATTTAGKAGGGGAGCTATGTGTTTGTGCTTTCAAGGAATAAACTTATTTCATTTTTCGCGGAAGCCAGCAGTYGTTTCATGCAAAAGTTATACAGTTCTAAACAAACAGTCACTTTCAAATTGCCATCGGTGGCGTTTTCAAATACAAATAAAGTCCACTTCTTTGAAAAGGCACCGCTTATGCCTTAATACTCGGAATTTGTTTTAAGGCAACACAAAATATTCGCCAAATGCGCAATGCTGGAGCCACTACCCACTCATACACACAAGCGCGCACACTCCATCTGCTGCCAAAGCCTTTAATTTTTCAAGGACACTCGTGTGCGCCATAAAATCTGTTGTTCAAATTACGCGCAAAACTTTACCAAACCCTGAGGCCTAGGCATAGCCGGGATTAAATAATGGCGCTGGCTGGGTTGCCAGCCACTTTGTGGGGGAGGGAGGTAATAGTTGCTACCTCTGTTGTGCGCACATTTTACTGCTACCTGAGACACGTTCAAAGGCATTCTTTGCTTGTGACCTACCTGCTGTCCTTACCCTCTTGCTGCGTTACCCACTCGGGCATGCTAAATAGTTAGTTGCTACCTTCTACGGCGCTGGAACATTTGGCAACGTCGAAGACTTTTTGACTTTCCTGCTTGTTTGCTTATTTACTTGTTTGCTTTTCGGGGAAAATATTGCCTGAACCAAGGTAAAGAGTTACTAAACTCTACAAATACACACTCGTGCACGGCAGTCGAGAGCTTTTAAACACATATTTGTACAAGTATATATATGCGTATGTGAGTGTGTGCATGAGCTTGTCACGGCAGCCGGATGTGTCGACAGGCGACGTGTGAAGGCGTTCAGCGGTGTGGATTTACGTAAAAGTTTCGGTGGAAGCTAAGAGAGCTCGAAATGCGCAAACACTCACCTAAGCAGCGGCAGCTGAGGAAGCGTCGGATCTGATTATAGTGTCGTGTACATGCAGGCACGTTACAACCACGCCCGCGCAAACAATATTGCAACACTTCATCACCGAAATTTTACACACTTTGCAACACTAATTGTATGCGTGTGTGGCCAAGGGTTG
Organism: Bactrocera latifrons; assembly: GCF_001853355.1. Classification (NCBI taxonomy): domain Eukaryota; kingdom Metazoa; phylum Arthropoda; class Insecta; order Diptera; family Tephritidae; genus Bactrocera; species Bactrocera latifrons. The sequence continues at coordinate 170,761 of NW_017537301.1, forward strand.
AGCTTTAAGGCTTATCAAGGGACGAAATTGAAGATCAAGTCTGCATTTTAATATATATGTATAGATTTTCTAACTAAATTTGTCGTCTTAAAGCAATGAAGTTCTAAGTTATCCAGTTAGGTGGACATGAGTCCATCCGAAATCAGAAAACACATAACTTTTTCTTTATATTACAGTATGTGAGATTATGTCTCTGGATCCGGAACCCACATTCAGAGCCCAGAGAACAATTTGTGAGCCCTGCAACATTATTTTGAAGAAACCGTTTCCAAAACAAGCGAAAAAAGTTATTGGAAGGGATTCTGATTTTTAAGCGACCAAAAAGTTCAAACAACACAGTTTCGAAAGCTGACATTTGGTAAACTTTTTCGTATTGGTGTAAGAAATAATTTGAAGGCTTCACCGATACATTCTCCGTCCTATTCAGAATAAGAAAGCGTTGGTTAGAGTTCTCAAATAAACTCGAAAATTCAGAAATTTTCATTTTTATGCCCGCCTTAGCAGGTCTTCAAAAAGAGGTAGACAAAATGTTACAGATTCCCTCTCTATGCCACCAGTCGTCTCTTCACAAAACCTTGACTTCACAGTTAATTTCTTCCCAATAACTAAAAAGTAGCCCTAAAGATTCAACACRAATCACCATACGCTCCCACATAACCTCACATGGAAACAAAATATTTACCAACCAACACACGCACACACGCAAAAGTCGCCGATAACTGTAAGTATGCTAGTGTAAATCGCTTTGATGGCACATATGTGCGCATCCACTTTAAAAGTTCTTGCGCGCTTATCCGCCGTATGCAAGCGTGCGCCTGCACCCACCGCGCGTCGAGCGCGTCGCCACCGTCTTTAACTACTTACCCGCGAACGCAGCTGTGCCAAAACTTCGGCAATGTCGCCATGTTGACATGCATACATAAGGCTTGTGCAGCCGCGCGCCAAGCGGATTTGCGCGCCGCCTTCGTCAACGCCCTCGCCGCCAACCTTGATGTTGTATACAGCTGTCGCCGTTGTTGTTATTGTTGCTGGCGCTGATGCTGGTGTTTTCGCTGCAGCAGCTGTCGCTTTGCGCGCTGTCAACGTGTAGACGTTTTTTATAGCCGGCGGTGTCGGTGTCGAAGTCGGTCTCGCAGGAAATATAGGCGTTGCAGTAKAAGCTGCCACACTATCACTAACAATTGGCGTTGCTGTTCTTTCTTTCTTTCTGTTGCTGGCGCGCTGTTTGGCATGCATACCGCGTTGCCTGTAGTCTTCTTTAACGGTTTCGCTGGCAATGTCACGTGTTGACCGTGTCACCGTTGCAGTTGCTGGGTGGTGCGGTGTAGTAGTTGACATCGTCAATAGCGGACTTTGGAATTGTAGGCGCTTCTTCGATTTACCATTACCCGACTTGTCCAGACTCTGCGCCGCGATGCTGTGTTCTTCAACGCTTGCGTCACTCCGCACGCGCCTGTCGCCGTTGCTGGCTTTTAAGCGCGGCGGTTTTTTGGGCGCATCACCTGAAACCGACACCATGTGTTGTTGTGCCTGCGCGCGTTCCATTATCATTGCTTACTGCTGATGCTTCACTTGTTTTTCGTTTGACACGCGCGCCTGTTTTTCGCCGTTTCTTAAATTTATGTTTTTGCTTATTATTCACTTGGTGTTTTTTGCGCGCTTCGCGTTGCTTGCGCGTCTCAGTCATTTTCGCTCAATTGGCCACATTTTAGCAAATTACTATGTTCGATGTACTGTCTTATATTGTGCTGGGTCGCGCGCATTTCTTTAGTAACTATACAAATTGCAAAATAAGTTAGGGCCCATTGTGTTCTCTACTTAATCACAATGGCGCGGAGGCTTTTCTTTTCACTGCAGTCATTACATGCATTACTGTCAATGTGTGCACTCTTACGTAAACACAAACTAACACATTTTTTCCACCATATATGCCTGCGCGCCTGTGCTTATGCTACGCGAAATCCCTTAAAAGCGCTTACTCCACTTCACTGAACTCGATTGAATCGCATTACAATCAGCTTAAATTCTTGTCTTCTTTTCATCTCTCCAGCCAACGCCGCGCTCAGCAGCGTGCGCTCAACTTACTTTTTGTAGATGCCGGAGCACGTAAGTACATGCCAAGCATGCTTTTAAATAATTAAGAATGCACATACACAAATTCGCACACACACAAACACACTCTTACGATCTCATTTGCGAAGGCGACTTATGTGAACAGTGTGAAAATTGTTGACACCCACTCTTGGCTTGCGCCACACTACCAAAGTCTCGATGCAGGCAAATCCAGCCAAAAAATACAACAACGSAAATTACAAAAACAACCAACTTTYGCCAGCGTTGTCACCTTGTGTCGCGCACAGTTTGCCGCGCTAGTGTTCTCCGCGCCGCTGATCAATGCACGCCCGCGATTTCACACGTCTCATCGCAAGTGCCACGTGTGCTTGCAGTATATGCATGTGTGTGTGGGTGTGTGTWTATGCATGTGTGGCATAGTTAATCGCGCGGAAAATAGTTTTCACTACAATTCGAACGCAGCAAAGCAGAAACCGAAATCCATTTAAATAGATTCCGTTGTAACGAACWTCACTCACACAAACACGCATGCACCGACTTGGACGTGCGTCGGTATTTTTGGCTAACAGTTTTCCTAAAATTTATATTTTCWTATATAAACTAACCAAGCTTCTGCTAAGAAATATGTGTATGTGAGTGTGTTTTGAWAGTTTAAAATTCTTTATCGATTTTTAAACACTTCACCAAAGCGTGCTTCGCTGAGTTGATTGAGATTTTGGAATTTCCTTAAAGGTTTACTCTAAAGGGTGTGTTTAATTGAAATTTAAAAACTACTTGCACGTTTTTTAGTTTTAGTTATGAAACAAAAATGTAAATATTCTCGCTGAAGCTGAATACACAAAATTAAGCAGAAAATAATTTTAAGCATGTTACGTACAGGTCATCACGCTAGAAAGTAGTCACTGCGGGGGCTTAGTAACCAGTGCTGAAGTCTTTGCTCTACTGTGATTAAGTGCATGACTACCATGTTATTTGAAGGGTTCTTATCCTGGCTACCAAAAGATTTATCTCGATAGCAAACCGCCTGATAATTTCAACACATTTTGAAGTGTAAAGTAACCAAAAATTAAAAAAAAATGCATAATTGTTACAAAATCAATTAAGAAATGTTTTGTAAAGATCTTAAATTCTTACGTTCTTCCAAACAAGGCAATAAAATGTATATTAATAATTATTTACTTGGAAATTTTTAGAGATACAAGTTACTCAATTCTATTTATTTCGACGGCTTACGACTATCCGGATACGGCAAACCAAATATAATTATTCGAATAATGCCGGTTAGTCAAATAATAAGAGCTCAATCTCAAGATTAAAGTTCCTAAAGATTGTTTACGAGTTAACACAAACTACCTAGCTAGCTGGGTGACAAGAAGCGCCTGAGCCATCACTCATTTTATATATTATGCCAGGCGGTATAAAACCCCGGATATACCACTTCTCTCACTGCGGGGTTATCGGCTTCACCATGTCGAAAAAATGAAGTACTTCGACCCCGTCGTTGACAGAAAGCTATCATGTCGAAGTGGGGGTGAGTAAGGCAGTGGTTGTCTTATATTGTTGTGAATGAACTATTGGGAAGCAGTGGGATCTCTCACCAAAAAATTTGTTTTGGCTTTACGAAAATGCAGTGAGGCCAATACCAACGATGACATTTAATGCCGAGAAGCCCATAGATCTCCGATCTATCAGCGCATAGATCTCCGAGGGATATGTGGCTGGGTCGTAATCTCAGGAGGCGAAGTAATCTTTTGCATGGATGGTTCGAAGCTAAAGGAGAAGTTTGGAGATGGAATATTTTGTTAGTAACTCATAACCAGCCCCTGTTTAAGATTGTAGTGCTTTTCTGGCACATATCGTAGCTGTTAAGTTATCAGCAGATGTACTTCTACGAAGTGTGAAGTCCCTTCATTTAGAGGGATATGAATCCACTCTTATAGACCTTAAGCTCTTTGCCAGTGAGTTCAAATCTATTCAAGAGGTGCATAAGAGCACCCTTTCCCAAATCACGGCTGGATGGGATGAAAGAGTGTTCCCTTTTTTCTTGTACGCGGCTGCTGAATCTATGGGTGTCGCGGGAGCTCGGTAAGCGTTGGTCAGCAACCAGCACTTTTGAGATGACAAAAGCCTCCAATCCTATAGAGAAATATAAAGGCCTATTGCCCTATTAGCTCAAAGCAAGGTTCACACGGCCACAATGATAGGTTTCCAAACTGACTACTGTTTCTTTGGCACGCAAGCGGCTTGGCTAAAGACTTTGGAGGGCGAATCTTGAAAAATTTGGTGGAATCAAGAATAGGTTAAAACATCTAGACCCTTTCTACGAACCCGATAAATTGGCTGGAATAAATATTAGTAGATATGCGACGGTCCTTGTGATGCATACCAAGTGTTCTGGGCATCACAACGGACAGGTGCCCTTAGCTGTCAAAGTGAGATTATTCGTGGCGTCAGAAAAAAGAGTATATTCATCCATTTGAAAATGTATATAGTATATATTTAAAGCTATTTGAATGATTATGAAYGTTTTTGATGAATTTATGTGACCGCAAAAGAATAAGAAAACTTGGTAGAATGACAGCAGTATGCGGTTCATCATGTGCAATAACTTGGAAATTTTTACAGATACTGATTACTAATATCTATTTAATTTTTGTTCATTATTTATTTCAAAAGTGAAGGTTKTCTTTTTACTAAACCTTATATCAAAGGGCCAGGTTTTCGTCAGAACAAAAAAGTTTCTTTAAATCCAAAAAAAAAAGTATTTAATATATACATAAATAAAAAGCAGTATGGACATTTCTTCACTTGTCAACTCAAAAACTAAAATATTTATGCATAATTTCTGTTTTGCTGACAGCCAAGCTTCTTGCACCACTTGTTCGCTTAAAATCACTATTCAGAAAACTTTCAGCGCAACGCAAAACGGACGAAAGCCCGCAAAAACTTGTGCTTGCCATCATTGCTCAGAAAATGATAAGTAAAAGCTTTGAATAAATTTCATGTAAAGTTGAGGTAAAATTGATAATGATATTTATGCTAAACGCACTCCAACGCTTTTTATTCCCGTTATACTACAGTAAAGTGGAGAACAAAATTTTTTCAAGAAATGTCAATGCGCGAAATATATTTAAGGGCTATGCTTGGGTGATGAATTGAGCTGTGAAGTGCTGTAACGATGACAGGAGCAAGGATGTGTAGAGGCGCTCCATTTCTCATGCGCACTGAAAGCTTTACAGAATTATATGGGGGGCAAGAAGAAGCAATGCGGACAAATACACAAATATTTGTTTATAATGGAAATATTATTCTTTTTTTTTTTTTTTGTTTGCGTTTGGAAAGAAATTGAAATTGAAGAGCTGCTCTTTACGTCTTCTATGAAAAAAATAAATAAGAATTCAAAATATTTACTTCAAGGTTCCCTGCAAATCCCAAAAGTATGCTTGCATTCAAATAATAATGCTGCCCCTAAAAGCACCACTACTTTTTCACATTCCCTCAAATACCGCTGTACGAAAATAAGGAGTGAAAGCAACTTCGCGCACATATCAATCAAAAAGTGCGCATTATTGGCAATTCGCACGCTTTTCGTAATCCCCGATAATGAATTTGTGAACGCGTTGATCAATGAGTGAGGTGAAATGTGAATTGCGAATTACGAAGCACATAATATTCAAGGTAAGTATTGAGTGAAATAGCGCTTCACCAGAGTAACACAATTGCGGCTTGTCAGCTGTCAATTACACTTGAAATTTACAGTTCTTACCGTTGGAGTCTAAACATTTGCGTAATCAGTCAAATTTCGCCATTCAAGCGCGAGTTAGTAGTCTGCCGAAAGTGAATTATGTTATTTTGTGCGCAAAATTCACATCTTTACGAGAATTCTTCAATACATAAAAAAGTTTATTTATGATTGACATCACTTGCAAAAAGAATTTTAGTAAATAAATATTTTAAGAGTTAGAAACCTTTTGTTGCTCTTTTCTGTGCGCGCCGTAATGTAGGCAATATTTTTCTGAAGGTTGCATATTTGACTATGACAGCATATTGACGAAGCTACCAAAATAAAGCTAAAATTCAATATTTGTTAAAACATTGTTGCATTTTCATAATTTTAGTAACAACGGTTGAGCTATTTCAATTACTCTCCTCTAATCGTTCGGTAAATCAGCAAATGTCTCTCCCCCATACAAACCATTTCAATGAAGCACCTAATTGTAGGCAACATTTATATTACTTTCTCAATTTAAGCGATACTAAGTACATCTCACCTGGCCATATACAAGTATTTGAAAGTCAAAAGTCATTTATGCTAATAGACTAAAAAGTATATGGAAAATCCATGAAATAAATATGGTATATCAGAAATATTACATACATTTTAGCTCGCGAACAAAAAATCTGTCTAACAGTCTTATCGTTTCAATCGATTAATTTGCTATTGGTTACTTTTTCTCAGACAGAGAAGTTACTGAGAAAATATATTGCAAAGCTCATTTGAAGTTTATGGAGGAAATCTGAAGTGAAGTGTTCTGTTTCAAGCTTATTATTTGTTTGAGACATTTTTGACACCTTTCTTATACGTTTCTCATATAACATCAGTTTTGATATTTTATAAGTATGTGTCGATGGTACCAGACAAATTCAAATTGAAAACGATGCTCATTGTCGTTTTTGACATCAAAGCCATCGTCGACCATGAATTTGTTCCCCTTCGACAAACAGTCAACGCCAAACTTTACGTGGAAGTAGTCAAGAGACTCAAAGAAAGGGTTAATCCGATAAGACATCGCAACTGATTGTCTGGCTCACAGCGCCTTTCTTGTGAACAGCTACCTGACCAAGTTCGGCAGATGTGGCCCTGCGGGACATTTTTTTTTTTTATTTATTTATTATTTTTTTATTTTTATTTTTTATTTTTTTATTTCCTTGCCTGAAAATGCACATGAAAGGCAAGCATTTTGAGACGACAGAGTGGATCCAAGCAGTATGCACCTCGGCTCTCAAGGCWATTCCGGAGAATGCTTTCCACAGAAGAGCCTATTTTGAAAGTTTTTAAAGAATAACTTAACTTTCGCGCTTTACTAAATATATCAGAAATCAAAACAATTTGTCTGCGATGGTACAAATATAAGTGGAATTGGAATTCGAAACTAACTCCTTTAAGCTTTAAGCTACCGAAATTTTGAAGAAAAAAAGTTGAAATCGTCTGATAATMTAGGTCCTTTTTTACAAGACTGCAATAGAAGGTTAGGTTAGATTATACTGACCGACTGTCACGACAAAGAACCTCCTAATCCTTAGTGATCCCAGATGGAGGCTTAGTTTAGTTTTAACTGAAATATTAATCGAACAGGACGTCAAGGCTTTTTGCGAGCTTTCCGAGCGATTTGATATCTAATATCTTCTTTTATTTGTTGCGTAACCAGTTGGATGGTATTTTTGACATGTAGACGCATCCCAGCAGTCGCTACATCTACTACCTCCCTGCTTCTAAGGATACTGCTTCAGATAATGCGATGTGATATTATTGCCTTAAGTACTCCGCAAATCTGTAAATATGTTACTTTCTTGACAGAACCATATTAGGAATTAAAAATGGCCAACAGGTCCTCTAACTTAGGGGTGTGAACACCAAAATTCGAAACCCCAATGCGAGTCGAGCCTCAAGTCTACGAATAAGGCTTTATATTTTCTTCATTTTTAAATTGCAACCTTCAAATTTTATTAGAAAGCAAACCAAATATGGATCTCTTTCAAAAATATAAACACACCCTAATGAAATCAGAAATTTCAAAAGCTGCTRAGGACGCATTAATATTCGTCACTTGTTACTCTGCTCATTGCAGAGCGCAACTAACGGTAATACATAGGCTGCATCAGTGTAAATCAACAACTACTACAACAACAGTTGTAAAAGCTGATAGATTTACAAATAGGTTGCGTATACGCACCGCACAACATTGTGTAATGTACTAGGCATGTACATAAATAAATATGTTTATACATTTAGACAACTCGTTACTAACCACACTTTGGCATTTGCATTAGCTTGTCACCTGAACGTCCCACGACATGCTTATACATACATGGGCACACACACACATACACACACACAGAGATTTCTGTACGATCTTTTCAGCAACAGCTGGGCAAAATATGCTTATGAAAATGTGTGTGTTTGTGTGGTTGTGAGTGCGAGCCTTTCAACAACAGCGCCAGGGTGTGAACCACATTAGCTCAATTGCGTGTTGTGCGTGTGTGTGCATGTGTGTGCATGTGTTTTAAGTGGTGTATGTTGCGGAGTGGCAAATTTCTATAACAACTGACAGCTGTCATTTTAGCTAACCCCTCACCATAATCGCAATAACAACCAAGCAACAGCAACAGCCGCTACAATAGCAGCAACAATAACCACAGCAACAACTACATGCCACATCTACCAATTTGAGTTGAAAAAGCGCAAACATGTTGTAATGTTTGCACAAATAACCCAAGCAAACAATCGCATGCACACAATCACACATACATGTACACGCATACATACATGCAACACATATGTCACGTACCCATAAGTTGGCAACGCTGACTGCCACATGTCCAACAGCCTGCGCCGCAAACTCAACTGCGCGCATGTGTGTGTGATAAGCAAATGCAAACGATTGCCACTACGTATGTGTGTGTGGCTGTTTACATCGAACGAGCGTGGCGCAGCTGTCGGTGGTTTTCCCACTTAACACTTAATTGAAATGCTACTTAAAATGCCACTTTCGTTGCGAGACATCACAGCGTCACAAAAAGGTGGCATCACAACACCATCAATGCGCACCCCGTTTATGCGAGCCACCAACAWAACCACCCGCCCATCACAGCGTTGCTCTGTGCCAGTGTGGAGCGTGTGCGCACCTGAGCTTGCCTATTGCCTTGTTTGCGTTGCTGTGGACCATCAATGGGAGTGTTTGCTTAGTCAGTGTTGCCCTTACATTTTGTTATAATATTTTTCACAGCCCGATGGAGTCCTCTACAAACACATACAAACACACACACACGTGGGCATACACTACTCTGCGTGGTTGACAGGCATTGGCGTGCGTCTCTCATGCGAACCTGGCACTTTATGCAGCCGCTCGGCGCTGACTACATACTCACACACGCACCTAGTTTCATATACATATGTGTTAGTGAGTAAGTCTGTGGTTGTGTGGTGCGTGTTGGTGGCACACGACGCTTTGAGCATCACTTATGGATATGACACATTTGTTTGCTGTTGTAGGTTGTGTGTTGTTGACGTTTTGTGGCGCATTTGTGTTCGTGTGTGTGTGTGTGTGGTTCACCGCTCAATGTTCATTTTGTGGCATTTTGTCCCCGAACTTATGGAGCACGCACACACTTACACATATGTTTTTTACACCGGTGTTTGATTACATACGGTTTATTTATTAAGTTAAAGGCCTCAAGTGGGTGAGTGTTTACCTTTCTTAAACTCATTGAGGCGTTGATTCTTTACATACTCTCTTTTTTTTTTTTTTTTTTTTTTTTTTTTTTTTTTTTTTTTTTTTTTTTTTTTTTTTTTTTTTTTTTTTTTTTTTTTTTTTTTTTTTTGAACAACAAGTTCCGTTTCTTATTCCACAAAAGGAAGTAAGCGAAAGCAAGTAAACCGGAAGGAAACAAAAGCACTGCAAATACCATAAGTGCATACAAAAGAAGCCTCAATTGAGATGGGTAATGGCGGAAAAAATATATTTCAACAAGCAGTGATTTTCTCGCACTCTTTTTCTTCTTAGCGAAATGTTGCAATTACAAAAATAATGGGAGACTTATAGAACATAGMTTTTTGTTCGCCTACCAATTCCAAARTRACACTTGTTGGCAAGAATTATTCAGCGCCTGATTTCCAAGCTTATATGTATTATTGGTGGAATTTATGCTTCATCCGAGATCCGAGACAAGGTTCTTAACTTTTTCAAATGTATAATTGGCAGTGACGTAGAGTTTTCCAGAGCCGAAGAATCTTTGTGTGTAGCCTCCAGGTGCTTTGTTTTGCCCACTTTCACCCCAAGACCAACCTCTTCCCACTTCTCTTCTCTTATTTTTCTAGGCTGGAAAAGGCTGCGATGGCGACTCTGTTCTTAAGGCCAACGATGTGAACAGGTTCTAACTGATGGTTGTGCTGAATATCTTTTTGCATAACCGTATGAGTTTTGCAGGGATACCAATCTGTTGGATGGGGTATTTGTCAGGTTTGCAGCCACAAGGATAAGGTCGTCGACATAGTTGACCTCTTAATGCTGTAGGAGGCGGTTCAGCTTCAAGCAGTTGACGGCAATAATGATTTATACGAAAGCACTCCAAAAGATACTGCTTGGAAAGGAGTTCGCTATGCTGCTCAATTTAAGCTGTCGAAATCGAAATCACCTCAATTCTTAGGGTTATTGACAGTCGAAATTTTAACGTTATCGACTGCAATATTAATGTCAAGTCTGTACTCCTTCGTCCAGTTAGTGAATATGGTDCCTGTGAATATAGTGATAGAGAGTGTTAGGCTCCTTGCAACGAGGAAGCGAAAAAGGTCGGAGAGATAGTCATTGCGCGACGTCATTATCCTGCAATTTAAGTTTGCAAGTTTTTAGCGATCAGTACAAAAGCCAAAGGTATGACCCGATCTATGCTGCATTACCTTGTGATAGTGAGCAGTTGTCTTTTATTTCATTAGCTGTGGACATATTTGCTACCGTATAAGGTTTTTAGTGACAAAACGCAACTAATCTAATTGGAAAAAATTCGGGGTCCGTTTTACAAGGATACGTGTGTACACTCGACTAAAGAGGGAATGATCCTAAATGCTAACAAATTACTGCATTAAAAACATCGCCATTTCCGAATTAAAAAAAAGGTATAAAGTATATATATACAAATGATCAGCGTGACGAGCTGAGTTAATTTAGCCATGCCCGTGTACGTGGTGTGTTCAAAAAGTATCGCGAATTTTGTGTTTTTTTTTGTCCCCTTCAAAGTAATCCCCATGAGATATTATACACTTGTGCCAACGGTTTTTCCAATCTTCGGAGCACTGCAAAAAATCACTTTTTTTTTATTCTTTAGCTCCTGCTTCGATGCCGTCTTTATCTCGTCAAGAGATGCGTAACGTCGTCGTTTCATGGACCTCTTCAGCTTAGGAAACAAGAAAAAATCACAGGTGGCCAGATCTGGGGAATACGGTGGCTGCGGCATCATTAGTGTTTTGTTTTTGGCCAAAAAGTCGCGCACAAGCAACGATGTGTGAGCAGGGGCGTTATCGTGGCGCAAAAGCCAATTTTTGTCACATCTTCTCGGCTTTTTGAGAACATTTTGTACCACCGATAAACGTTGCTTCRGYCCAAGGTAGCTKCTCCGYATGCCACAGTCAGCATTCGGAATGCATCCGCGCACTTAATTTCGTTTTTCACACAAAAAATTTGATACAGGTTCTTTGATCCATTTTTTCGAATAGGTAAAAATCGAAGACGATCCAGAACACGTGCAAGCAAAGCAGCTGTCAACAATTAAATGAACATTCAAAATGGCCCAGCTCACTCGGCATAAGTGAGAGACATGAGTACCAACATAACGCCACAAAATATTCGAAATTCGAATATACGTAACCCGCGAAAATTCAAAATTCGCGATACTTTTTGAACACATCTCGTATCTGCCAGTTTTTGCAATATCGAACTGAAATTTTATACATGTCCTTTTCTCTTCAAGAAGCTGCTCTTTTGTTGAAACCGCCCTCTACAGCAGCTAGCTATCATACAAACTGAATAAAAATTAGGTTCTCGTACTGAAAATTTTTTTTATTTGGCAAGATGTATTCTCAAAATTTTGCACCGATATTGATCAAAGACAGCATTACGCTCTTTGAAATGATTCTATAGATCGAACCACTCTTATATGATATTGAAACTGGCGGATCAAAATAAAAATATTTCGTACTCATTTATGCTATAAAAAAGCACCTATTACAAGTATAACAGCTTAGGTGCAATTGCAGTTCACATTTCCTCATGTTATTAATCTAACAATACATAAAATGCTTCATCGGAAATGAAACTTTCCAAATAAAAGTCGCATATGTATAGTACTCACTAGGGCAGACAATTTGTGGTGAACAGTGCTAATGACATCAACACAAGGCTGGAATATCCAATTACACTTGCCGACAGAACTTAGTAAAAAAATTATGCACTTTTCATTTTTACTTCAGAGAATTCGTTGGCTTAGCAGAGCAGAGAAAACCTAATGTAGCTATTGTTTTTCTTGTACTTAACAAGGAAGAAATGAGCTAATTAAGCTAAACATTTCAAAAAGCGCTCATTGTACCCTGAATAGTTATTGTATGGAAAAGTTTCACATTTGACAATGTATCTTCACAAAAGTTGGCACATGTTATTTTCTAAGGCAACAATGTAATCTTCGAAGAAATGGTTCAAATCGGCTCACTATAGCATATAGCTGCCATACAAACTGAATGATTGGAAAAAAGTTCTTATATGGAAAATTTTTGCATTTGAGAAGATATATTCACGAAATTTGGTATAGATTATTTTCTAAGGCARCAATGTAATCTYCGAAGAAATTGTTCARATCGGYTWACTATAGCATATAGCTGCCATACAAACYGAAYGATYGGARWMAAGKKCTTGTATGGAAAACTTTCGCATTTGACGTGGTATCTTTACGAAATTTGACAAGGATTACTGCTTGAGGTAATAAAATAATCTCCGAAAAAATTGTTCAGATCAGATTACTATGCAAATAGATTCCATATAAGCACACTAAAATAAATGCACTTGTGAAAGATATATTAGCTTCGGTGCAGCCGAAATTAACGTTCTCTCTTGTTTTACTTTAAGTTTTATAACGCAATTTTTCAAGGCAAGTTATTGAAGGGATCAAAACTATAGTATTTGCTTTCAGAAAGAAATTTAGTGACGCGTCATGACTTTGTGCTGCGCATACACACATACGTATTTAACGAATATGTGTACGTATGTCTCTGTGTATGTAAGCAAAGTTTTCTTTCTTCTAACGCACACAAACATATATCGGCGATTCCCCAGAGCCAACGAGTGGCAGCACTAAAACTTGTAAAATATCTTATAAATTTAAGCCTTTTCTTTCAAGCACAATAAACTCGCGAACTGAAGAAGTTTCGTAGTGACAGCGGCAAATAATGCCGAAAAAACGTTAACTTTTTCAAAGTACACTAAAGTTGACAAAATCGACGGAGCGCAACGCGCACCCTGCACACACCCGTTGCTTATAGTGCCACACTTGCAATCGAATGTTGCAACGATTTCGGCCACAACAATTCGATTGCAGTTTTACGCGTTGCTTGTGTCACTTTGGCGTTTCAACGGATGGCGACGTGCAACAATTTTGTTTTTGTTAATTTTTTTCGAAATAACCAAGTGCTCTCGTTATATATGTCTTTAATGGACACGAACTGATTTTTTCTTCTTTTACTTTCACTTTTTTTTTTTACTTTTTTCTTGTAAATATGCGATAGAGCAGTTACGCGACGACAACAATAATAACCACAATACAAAACGCTTCTAAATCGACACACTTCCTTTCCACTCGCGCTCGTCGGTACACTCACGTCCGCCCCGCTGCAACAGACCCGCACATTTTCTAATAAAATTTGCAATCTTTTATTGGCGTCGACGCCTGCACCCGCCGCCAGCTCGAGGGAAATGTAGGAACGCTGTAAAAATTTTGCTTTTCTACTTGAAATATTTCTTTCAACTATTCGATTTTGTTGCAAGCGCATACACACTACCACCAACACAAACAACAAACAACAATGGCTGCATGCATTCTCTCACTTATAACTGTATTGGCGGAAGTGTAGGCAAAAACGCTTCGTATTTAGCAGCGCCAATACCTTTTTCTAAGCGTGCTTGTGTGTGTGTGTGACATTTGAATGGGTGTTAGAGCGCGCCTGTGTGCTGGCCCTTATAGTATACTATAGGTGTTATTGTAGTGGCCCATTGTAGTCATGGCAATCAATGTGTGGTGTCCACGCACAAGCGCCACACTGCGCCAGCGAGCGCCCACACCCCGACAGACAAACACCCCGTCCGACAACTCAGCCACTTCGAAGCAACTGCCAGGATTTGCTGCCGCTGCAGCGCCGTTAGCTCGCCACCACTTGGCTCACGGTCAGCAGGCGCGATTGCTAGACTGGGTTGGACAGCCCGACCGACTGAGTAGCTCTCAGGCTGGTCGTAAGGTTATTGTTGTTATTGTTGTTATTGCTGTTGACGGCCTCGGTTAGTTGAAAATGATGGCTAAGTTTAGCGCTTCTACTTAACTCCGCCACGTTTGAGTTATTAATTGCGAAACGCTTGTGTTTATTAGCTTATTGCCGAAGTATGAGTAAAGCGTTATGTGAGTGAAGTTTTACGTGGAATGCACACACCCTGACTTAAATGCGTGTACCGTTGTAAAAATCGATTTTCAAGTAATCACGCACATTTCATGACGAATTACTGCGCTATTTTAGGAAATTTCATAAGCTAAGTACAAAGAGCAGCAAAGTTCTAAGAAATGCTTAATGAATCGGTTTCAAAATTAAGCGGTTCAGCTGTTGAGAACTGAATTTTTAGGAAATAAAAGCCACTCCTTCAAACATATTCAATTATGGTAAGTATAGTATAGGACTAGGTAAAGGACCTGTAGCTCGTGCAAAGCAAGTGGGGTAGTGGAGTTAAAGAAACTTAAGAGAGCCTTTCATCCCTGTCACACATGAGGTTAGTGGGTACCTRGTTTGCTCCGCATAATGTCGTATCGGTCAGCAAAAAACTACACGCCGTCTCTTTGAACTAAAKTCAAAGATTTTTTCCGTGTCGWMSAATTAAATTTGCTCCAGCTTTATTGATGTAAGCTTCTCAGGTTGTACCGTTTCCTTTTATACGTTCAAGATACTTTATTAATCAAATTAACAAATATTTTTCCCTTTTACGTCGAAGAATTATTTAAAATTTTCTCAAAGAACTTTGATATCCGCACAAACAGGRTTYGTCCAGAAAGTAATAGGRCTGAGTCGATTTATTGAACCAATCATTACAATTCTTTAARAACTTTCAAAACAGGCTCTTTCTGTGTCGATGCAGCGATTTCCAAGCTTACGAGTATCGGCATTTTCCGGCAGGAAACCAAAAAAAATTCAGGGGGGCCACATCTGGGTTGTACGGTGGCTGCGGAAGTGTTCGGATGCCTTCCTTGGTTAGGTAGMTGTTCACAAGAAAGGCGGTGTGAGCCGGGGCGTTGTCRTGATGCACCTTMCAATTGGCYGCGAAGTCTTGTMGGACTCGATTGACCCTTCGTTTGAGTCTCTTGAGGACTTCCACGTAAAACTTGGCATAGACGGTTTCTCCAGGAGATATAAATTCATGATGGACGATGCTTTTGAGGACAAAAAAGACAATGAGCATCGTTTTCACTTTGGATTTGCTCTCTTCTCCTTTTACCTCTTCCTGGCATTCCAAACGGCCTCGTGACACCGAAACAGACCACTTCTTGCTAAAGCAACTTATTTGAGACAAAGAGGATTTTGAGAACAGAATAGAGATCTAATAGAAGWAAGGGCTCCAAATTACTTAGTAAGGTATTGCTGGACTTTTAGACAATTACCGAATCAGACCTTTAAAGGACAGGAAGACCCTAGAATCTACGGTCTCGATTATAAAAGRTACTGTTAGGAGACATTCGTTTCTTGAAGTACTTTCTTAGAAATAGTTTAAGTGCAAAGGAGCAATTGTTGCCAAGCTGATATTTTTCTGAGCCGCCTTACTTACTAAGCCTTCTTTTGGATCTGTAAGAACTTTCAAACATTTTGTCATACTACGGAATATTTTTTGCTTTTCTTTACTGCAATCATTTGAAAAATATATCTAAAACGAATAAACACTTCCATCTAACGGTTAAAACTTGTAAAACAGGCTAGAACTACTAATGATACTGAAGTCAAATATAATTCCCCGATGTCCTCTTGCGCCTTAGCTCTGGACGTTTGGCCCTCCAGTGAGCGACTGCGAGATTTTTCTGTGCCATAGTGAACTAGAAAAAGTCCTCCCACCTACCTGCAACTTACAAAGTCTATCTCTTAGCTATTGTAAGCGATCTGACGGGACACTGTCCAATAGGTACGCACACTTCTTTGCCGATTTGTATGAAGAATGCCAGACTTAGATGGAAATATATCGGTAGGCACACCTTGAAGAAGCTATCGAAGTGGCTAGGATTGATATTCATCTACTTAATACATTTTTGGTTAGCTCGTCGACCTATGACTTGGTGCACTTTGAGGTATTTTTGGGTAACACAAAGGGCAAWTATTTGTTCAAGTCGGATCAATCGCTTTTGAGTCAACCTTACTACCTAACCTAACTCTTTGTGGCGTTGTTTTTCTCATAAAACCATCAAAMGTTTTCATTGGCAGCGGTAAAGTCATCATTATAAAAAAAAATTTTGTCGGAACTGACATCAAATCCAGGTTCACAGTATTGACAAGGGTCAACAAATACCACGCCAAAAGCGCTGCCACACGAGTTTTTACTCGCCTAAAAAACCATTGACTATAACCACACTAAACAAACCGCTGCAACAGAATAAGGTAGTGAAGCAATAGCAAAAACAGAAAAGAACAATAACATTAAAAGCCCAGCTTTTTAAAATGTCAACATTTTTTATTAAGAAAACCATCGCTCAAAACCGTAACACTCACTCGTCGTTTWACCGTTAGAAAGCGTCAGCTCATGCTAGTAGCCCACTTCCACAAAAACTATGTAATCCCCAAGCAATATTTAAGCACTGACATATATAAAGTGAACGCGATGCAACAGCGTACTGCAGGCTATCACACCGCACCCGCTACCGGTGGTAACCTTTCCAAAGGAGGATGTCACTTTTGTGCCGTTAAGTGATTTTTAAATTTTCTCAAAGTGAGTATCGCTCAGAAACAGCATATTGCAAGCAATTTGTTGTTGGAGTTTTGATTTTTCTCCGGGCCTTTGGATTTGGCTAAGCACCAGCAACACCGCCAACGCCACTACACTTGGTCATTTGGTGAAGTGGCATGCCACACTAACAATAATGGGAATAACAACAACAAAACAACAGCGAATTGTTGCATGCCTGCCGGTCATATGCCAACGGCCGAGTCCTGCTGCTGCACACGAGCGATTTGCATTGTACAACAACTCACCAAGCCGCATTGTGATACAAAGGCAGCGACGGTAGTTGCAACTAAGGCAGCTGAGGTGGCAGCGGCGCTGGCAGCAAAACAACCCACATTAACAAAACCATCAAAATGTACAAGTAGGAGCACACTTTTCGGTTTTATGTGTTATTTAGCCTTGTTTGTTGCTGTCAAAATGTCAGTTCTGCTGCGAGACAGCAGCAGTCAGTGTGCGGTTGTGAGCGTTGTGTGGCGTGCGTAGCGCTGTGCCGTGGCACACAAAGGCATACAGCAGCAGCTACAGCAAGAGCAGGCGCAGGAACAACGCGGAGCGGGGGCGAAGCTCAACACAACCAAACAAAAGCGCCTTCTCGTTTTTAAACGCTCTGACAAGTGCACTTAGTGCAAGCCCCGCACACATACACACAAACACAACCACACCCATATATATTTTTATAATTGTGTATGTGTGTATGTGCAAACAAAGAGCAGCATATCGCACGTCAACTGATGGAAATTGCGTTGAGTTCAACTTGACAAGCAAAATTGTTTATCCGTGCAGTTTATTATTTTACGAGGCATATGACTGATAGTTTGTAACTTAACGCAGTCCCGCCCGGTACGCACATACAGACATACGCCTCTGCACTATRCGTTAAGCTTGGTAATGGACGGTAGTAAGTTGGTAGTCGAGGCATAGTTTGGCTACCTTCAGCGCTTGGCATGGAAGTCACTTGAGTTTAATGCGAGTTGTACCAAAGTTCTCACTTTTCCTCTTATTTTTGCTACCTATAATGTTCTGATTTCATTCGAGTAATGCATCTGAGTACTGAATTTCATCCCATATATGTAGCTAAGTGTCAGGGCTGCATTCGAACCGAATTTTAATAATACTTTTTAACTCAACATAGTACCTTCGCGGCCAAGAGAAGAAAGAACCAACCTAAATTAAACATGTCTCCATTAGTGGCAATATTTATACTCTCGCAACAAAGTTGCTAAAGAGAGTTTTATAGTTTTGTTCACATAACGGTTGTTTGTAAGTCCGAAAACTAAAAGAGTCAGATATAGGGTTATATATACCAAAGTGATCAGGGTGACGAGTAGAGTTGAAATCCGGATGTCCGTCTGTCCGTCTGTTC